>NW_020525257.1:412500-562500 GCF_003368295.1 Carassius auratus
GAGCAACACTAGACTGTGGAAAACTACCGTACATATCAGAACACAAAAACGTACTTTCCAGTCCAAAATGAGCATTTATTGAAGCAAAACTGTGAATATGATCCATGCAACTTTATGAAGTCATTGTTCTGCTGTTTTGTGTTTATCCGCTCTGAACTTTGACTTCAGGCACGTGGGCACAGACTATCTGTTCTGTGATTGTCAGCTGTGCTGGTTGTTGTCGTGGATCAGATCTCAGGCGGTGCGTTTGGGGAATGAATCCGTGTGTGTGTATCCGTCTCGTCTTCATGGACTGGAGCTGCACAGTCTTCAGGAGCAGCAGCTCACCTGTGGTAAGACTTCACTGATGTTCACATTAAACAAATATCTGATCTATTATCTCCAGGGATCAAAAAAGGAGAAAATTCACTGGTGATGTTGTGTTTGCATGTGTTGTGTGTATTTTGGCATCCAATTCACTCAAATTCATTAAAGGAAATCAACATAATTCATAATAAGCCTAATTTGAATCACATGTGTTTGCATTGACAAATGTAACCCTAAAATTATTTTCCAAGTTAAAATGATGGATGCTTCTTCTCTGTTTGGCGGGGAAAGAGTTATAGGGTTTGTTCTCCCAAAAATTCAAATTAGGGTATTTTTTACTCACCCCCGAGGCATCCTAGATGTATATGACTTTCTTCTTCAGATGAATCCAGTCGGAGTTATATGATCTTTCAAGCTCTATCATTGCAGTCAGTGGGTGTTGCATTGCTTTATCCCAAAAGAAGTTAAATAAAATGCACCCATCCTTAAAACAAAGTGTCCCACTCAGCTCCAGGTGGCGAACAAAGACCCCAGTGTAGCGAATCGATGCGTTTTTGTAAGAAAAATATCTGGAGCCGTGTGAGACACTTTTTTATGGATGGGCGATTTTTATTTAACTTCTTTTGGACCGATGCAATGCGAAACCCGTTGACTGCAATGATAGAGCTTGAAAGATCTAACTCCGACTGGATTCATCTGAAAGAAGAAAGTCATACACACCTAGGATGCCTCGGGGGTGAGTAAAACACAGCCTAATTTTCATTTTTGGTGAGCTAACCCTTAAATGCAAGACATGCTGTTCAGAGTAGATTGATATGTCTCTGCGCCCAAACCTATTCCATGTCAACTCCCCGCTTGATTTTGCATCTCCATGATCCGTGTTTCAGACGGCCCCCTGGAGCTCCCCGTCCTGCAGCTCATCCCGACCCAGAGGCAGCTGGTGTTTGGCGGGGACCGTCTGCCGCTGCAGTGCACCGCCTCGTTCCTCGACCCATCCGTCAGACTGTCCTGGAGCCACCAGCAGCGTCCCGTCCACACGCTGGAGCACCGAGGGCTGTACGTGGAGGACAGCATCATTCACGACTGCTGCCTCATTACCAGGTGAGAGGGACTTCATCATATCTGACCCTGCAGCACAGAAGCAGTCATCAGAAGCATGTTTTATTATTGATATGCATTGCTAAGAACTTCATTTGGACAAATTTAAAAGTGATTTTCCCAATATTTAGATTCCTCAGATTACAGATTTTCAAATAGTTGTATCTATTGTGCTATAGTTACAAACCATACATCAATGGAAAGTTTAAGTATCAGATAAATAAAGATAAATCTCAATTTAAACAAATTTACCCTTATGACTGGTTCTGTGGGCCAGGGTCACATGTTCTAGACACAATGTATATCTGTTTTTGCTCCAACTGCTGAAGTAGTTTCCATCAAACCATAGCTAATTAAATGTAGCGACAAACTGTAGTGCCATTCTTAAAAAATCAGCCCATTTGTGTCACTACAACCCGGGGAAGCAGTGTAAAAGTAGCACTTTTTTAAGTATGCTTAAAACAGAAACCAATATCTGTCAATAGTGTTAACTTTGATTTTTTTCTGAGCCCTTTGGCAGATATTTGTTCATATTTTAGTTGTAAGCTCATGTCCTTTTGATACATTTCTCAGAAAAGTAAATATATTTCAAGTAAATATATCTATCTATGAATGATAATGATAATGAATGATAAAAGGATATTAAAATAGGAAACCAGTATTAAAAATTGCAATAATATATGGCAATATTACTGTATTTTTAATCAAAGACATACAGCTTTGATGAGCATATATGTATATATGTGTGTGTGTGTTCTGTGTGGTAATTTGGGTGTTGCAAGGGTGTATGTGTGCATGCAAGGTGTTTTCTTTGTGTGACATGTGCAAAGAGTCCTGTACCCTGTTGTTGGTACAGTAATAGTTAAGAATCAGCTACTGGAAATGTGTTTCTATGACTGTTACGGTCTGGTACTTTAGGCATGAAGTGGAAAAATATGATTTCAGCAGTAACCTTTTCATATGAAATAACACAAAAGCTAAAAATGGGACACACACCTTTTCCTTGATAGTGATCTGAAAGCACATGAGTGAATTGCTCTGGCTGGGTCCCAGCGGCTCCATAGGTCCCTGCAGAGGTTTGGCAGAAGTGTGCAAACGCTCGTCTAGAGTTCGGCAGGTTTAGCGCGTTTAACAAAACATATGCTGCGAGGTAATAAGGGCGATAATGTGCCACATGCTGACTCTCAAGTACTTGACAGACCACCGTGCCTCTTCCTCCATCACACACACACACACACACACACACACACACAGAGTTTGAGTGAAAGTGAACCATGTGGCGGTTAATTATTTCAACTAGCTCTCACCACGCAGTAGCGTCTGAGCATAAATATTGATGAAATCTGTTCCCAGTGTCAACGAGCAGTTTTCTGCGCGGGCCGGAGCACTGGTGTTTCCTCGACTTCTCACCAGCGCTAATTTCCCTTCGTTAGTAAACTGGTGTGATTATTAGTATGCAGAGGACACACTGACTCATTCAGCCGTCATATGAATCATCTGCTCTGCAGTCCGGACTCTCACTAAATTCCCTCTCGGATTTCACTCATAATCTCAGGACTAGCTGAAGTTTGATTAGAAAGTGAGGTGAAGCAGATAGATGAGTTAAACACTACTCTACATCCAGATTAAAGCTGTGTTTAAGAGCCTCACTGGATATAGAATTAGTCTTATAAAATATACTGTATATGGAAGTGTTACATTTTAAATGCAGTATGCAAAATATCAGTATTATGGGAACAATTTGTGCATTTGATTTTATATTTACCATAGCTGTTTGTGTGACATCTGGTGACAAATTGAAAAATCTAATTCAAAATTAATAATTTAATGAGCATTTTTCATTTCCTTCGCTAGAATTAACATTTCAATTAAATAAACAGTTGAATGCATTCTAATTAGCAAAATTAAAATGCAAATGCATTTTGTAGAAATGGAGGAATATTTTAGATTTTAAATAGAAATAATCTACAATTTGTTAATGCATTTTCTTTCAAATGCACTTACACTCAAGACTTAAGTTGTATTTGTATTTAAATTGTTTTTGAGTAATCGCATTAACATTAATATCTTCGTCTGTCATGGACACTTTACATATTATAATGCCACTTTGCATATTACACTTTAAACTGAACTGATCCAGCTTTATGCTTCCATAATCAGATATTCTTTAATATTTTCAGTGTCAAAATTCAAACCACAGCAGAAATGACGACCACAGACACATTTTTATACATTCAAACACAATCTATAAGATTTATGTATTTGAATTGCATGCAAATTTTCAATACATTTAGATTTTAACAGAAACAAATTAATAAGCTTGATGTGATGCATTTTTGACAGTCATACATATATGACAAGGTCAGATTTCTGCACTAAAAAGTTATGGCATTGTATATTTTTTAACTATTTGTCATTGTTGACATAATATGGTTGCTACATATAACACCATATGAAAAATGAACACGTACAATACATAGAAAATATTACAGTGAGGATTTTATACACATTATAAAGTTATATCTTCCTCCGTCCAGAGAATGTTTGTACAGTATGTGAAAATCATATGACCTTGTTATAGGTTACATATATGGCAATATCACTCTAGATATAGAGCATCTATATTTTAGATTTACGTATGGGGAGTGTAGAAAAATATACAGAGCAGTTCTCCAAGTGCTCAAGGACTTTTAAGCTCAGGACTCGTGGTTCTTTCTCTGCTGTATTTGCTCATGTGATGTGTTTGATTGACAGCTCACAGTGTGTCAGGACTCAATCTCGTTCCTCCTCTCTATTATCTGCTGCTCCTTTCAAGAGTCGTTCCTGCAAGCTTGGGATGGATTTCTTGACATTCTTCTTCTGATTAGGCCCTCAATTAATGGCTGCTCTCTCCTTGTACTTACAAACGGTGCTGCTCTGCTTTGAGAGGGGAACCTTTACACGGTAATGTTGCTCTTGGCAGAGCCGAGATCTTCTGGCCAGAGAGATGGAGAGAGAGAGAGACGGGAACAGCCCTGTCTGACTCCACCGGCCAACCAAAACACACACACACACACACACACACGCACAGAGCTGATGAAGTGAGTTAGTGCGGTCGATCCCGCAGGACGCTGTACTACAGTAAAAATAAACAGCCTCCATTATGTTCTGCTCTACACTGCTATTAAAGCGTCAGTGTAAATGACATGCGTCTGAAGAAACTACACACAGATTTTCCAGAGCTCTAATTGTTTGATTTAAGAGCAGATTGTGGTTATACATTTCTGAATCTGCTTGTTGTTTTATACCTTTTTTCCAGTAAAATGTCATGCATTGAAATGAATCATTCACAATAAGACCATAAATGTACAGTATAAGGTCTATTTGATATGCAAAGCCTCTAAGTGATCAAACGCTGCTGTTAAACATGTTTCACACTCAATCCCCTGCATGTCTTCTGTCTCTGATTGATAGTTTAGAGTAGTGTAACTGTACAAGCGTCCAGCTTCAGCTCGACTCAAATCTTGAGTGATTTTGATCAAGTAAAGGTCAGAATAAGGTCAGTAATATCTCCGGATGAACTCTTACTGGACCGAAGCAGCTCAACTTTACTTGATTCTCCATCAATCATGTTTTAGAGTCTCAAATCTGATCCTCAGGATCTTTTGAGGAGCGTTTGTTTCTCTATCTCTCAATCATCTTTGCCTTTGACTAAAATTAAGCTGTTTTTTTTCCCTCCATATTCTCACCATATCACACTATATGACCAAAGAAAATCTAATGCATCAAATATTATACACATATGAAACTTTTTAAGGTTCAATAAACTGTTACGTTTAAAACAAAAATGCATATTTCTTAATTTTTCCATATGTCTGGCTTGAAAGAATCAAGAAAGCAAATGTGACTGAATATGGGTTAATCTTGACATTAGGATAAATATTTCTTTTGACTCTCAGTTTTGCTCACACTTACACGGTCTCTGTTCTCTCTGATGGTTTTTGACTCTCTGTGCTGATTGGCTCTCGGGTGATTTGGTAACCATGGCGACTGGAGTAATTCTCTCGTTATGGCTCTGTTTGTCTGATTAGGGTTTGTGTCTGTCGCTCAGGTTTGAGGACAGACAGAAGAGAGGAAGACTGACAGCAGACAGACACACTGAGTGACCTGATGGACACACAAAAGTCAATTAGTAATTAAATTTGGAGCTAACTTTGTTTTTCTAGCAAATAAATTCATTCATTGCATTAATATGTTTGTTTTTCTGTTTCTATGAGTAAAACCTTTCAAATAAACTGCTGTCGTGTTCATGTTTTCCGTTCTCTTGACTGTCTCACATAACCCGCTGTTTATACAGTGCAGACAAGTGTGTAACTCATCTGTAATCCCATAAAGCCTGTGCTCAGTTCATCATCATGATCTAATGAAGCCTCGGAGGTGAGCAGAGACTCTAATAAATGGCCAACATTTGCTCAACCTTTAGAGGAACATGGATAATTTCCTGATGAAATAGTAAGTGTCTCATGCTTTGGGCTGAAACCTGAGACGAACTTTAGATCAATGACAAATCTTGTCTGATTTGTCATTGAAACTGTTGATAGAGGAAATGTTGAATGCATTATGAGCTGCATGGAAGAATTGTCAGGGTGTTGCGGGTGATTTCAGAGGTGTTGCTATGCAGTAATGTGTTGTGGGTGGTTTCCAAGGTGTTGCTATGCAGTAATGTGTTGTGGGTGGTTTCCAAGGTGTTGCTATGCAGTAATGTGTTGTAGGTAGTTTCCAAGGTGTTGCTATGCAGTAATGGGTTGTGGGTGGTTTCCAAGGTGTTGCTATGCAGTAATGGGTTGTGGGTGGTTTCCAAGGTGTTGCTATGCAGTAATGGGTTGTGGGTGGTTTCCAAGGTGTTGCTATGCAGTAATGTGTTGTAGGTAGTTTCCAAGGTGTTGCTATGCAGTAATGTGTTGTGGGTGGTTTCCAAGGTGTTGCTATTCAGTAATGTGTTGTGGGTGGTTTCCAAGGTGTTGCTATCCAGTAATGTGTTGTAGGTAGTTTCCAAGGTGTTGCTATGCAGTAATGGGTTGTGGGTGGTTTCCAAGGTGTTGCTATGCAGTAATGTGTTGTGGGTGGTTTCCAAGGTTTTGCTATACGGTAATGTGTTGTGGGTGGTTTCCAAGGTGTTGCTATGGAGCAATGTGTTGTGAGTGGTTTCCAAGGTGTTGCTATGCAGCAATGTGTTGTGAGTGGTTTCCAAGGTGTTGCTATGCAGTAATGTGTTTGGGTGGTTGCCAAGGTGTTGCTATACTGTAATGTGTTGTATATGGCTGCCAAGGGGTTGCTATGCAATGATGTACTGAGGGTGGTTGTCAGGGTGTTGCTATGCGTTTAGTAATGGGTTGTCAGGGTGTTCATAAGTGGTTATAGTGTTCTGAGTGGTCGCTAGGGTTCATAGGTGGCTATAGTGTTCTGAGTGGTCGCTAGGGTCCACATAAATGAATACATTAGGGTATTCAACACAAACATGCAGCAGACGTATAAAGTACATTTTGATGCTATGTGATGATGTGTGTGTGATGGAGAATCTGGGCTCATTTTATATTCCACTTCATGCAATGACAAATGTCACACACATAATAAAATCACATTATTTTTGTGTTTTTTTTATATTAGTTTTATGGTTTTATTGGTCAGTGTTGCTAAAAATATTTTAATAATCTGGATGTAATCTAAAATGAAGATCAGTCTGCAGCTTGAAACCTTTAACTGTTCATGTGTCTCAAATTATGGTGCTCGCAAACATTAAATTCACGAGAAAACCGTGCTGTTCATATGTATAGCATGAATGCGCTGTAAGCCACTTTTAGAACGACTAAATGAATATGTTTTGATAAAACACTAAAGTGATAAAAGAGTGTTCCTGAATGTGTTTGTGTGCTTTTGTTATTCTTTTAACATTCAGTATTTCATTTATAATTCACATTTATTTACCGGTTCTTGTTCATGCTTCAGCGATACTGAACTGAAGAGCGTCTCTATAGTGGGCAGAACTATTTTCATGCTCTGGGTTTTGAAATATTCATCAGCGGAGTCCCCTGACTTCAAGATTCACAGGCTTGTTATTATCCTCAGATTGTGAAATATCAGTGTATGAGAGTCAATGCTGCTAATGGAGTGATTTGGAGACAATTGTGGATGGCTGGACAACAGAGGTCTGTTGTGGGAATGTAGGTCACTGTATGTGTATGTGACTAGTACATGGAAAACTTGACATGGGTGGATGCCAGGGTGTTGCTACGAGGTTGCTATGTTGTGGGTGTTTTCCTCTGCGAGTGTGTTCTGGGTGGTTCCTAAAGTCCAATAAGTACATCACGATATAAAATAGTGGTGGGCCGTTATCGCCGTTAAGGTGCTGCGTTAACGCGAGACTCTTATCGGGCGATAAAAAAAGTATCGCCGTTAATCTATTCTCAAAGTTGGGTTGGGAGCTGGGTCTATACTAAGCAAGCTATGATGACTTTCACCTTGATATTTTATATAACTGACTCGCTGAGGCCAGCCTAAAAAGATGCTCAGGACAGTTGATGGGCCACTGCTGCGCATCGTCACGAAAGCTCATCTTTCTCACGTGTTGTTAAGCCATACCGCTTGTCGATTTAAACATTAAAGCATCCAAACACAAGACGCGGAAAAGCTGAAAAGAGTAGCGCGTGCCGTTAGGTGCGGAGAGAGAGAGAGCCAACACTGAACTGAGCTCTCCTGGATTTTTACCTGGATAATCACCTAGATAAGTCAGTAAAAATCGCTGCATTGCACTTTAGATATTAATTAATTTCTCACGAAGCATGCATCTAATTATGACATACAACTTGTAAACAGCTTTTAAAGGAAAAATTTGCATTTTCCCCTTTTTATATTGTAGAGACTCAGTAATGGACTCTTAATTTGCTGTGCTAGTATGCAACCACTTAACAACACACTTGGAACCACATAGAACGTCCTAGTTACACCCTATCACATTGTATTAATCACATAGCAACACCCTGTCATCTACTTAGCAACACCTTAGCAAACACCTTAGCAACTACTAGGGGTTGCACCGACTAGTCGACTTCAATGCTCTGCCATGATGCTTTAAGCTTGAGGTCAACTAGTCGCTAGTCCTATAGAGGGCGCAACAGGATAAGAAATCTTTGAAAGGCTTCCACATTTACACTCTGTTTCCAAACAGTTAAAATTACAAATAAATTAATCGCCGTTCTAATCTAATATGCTGCTGCACTTTAATGCACACAGATAGACTACAGGCACTAGCTTGTATATCATGCATTGTTTGCGAAAAATGTATTAATTAATACTTTTCTGTCAACTGAAAAGTTCAAGCACATATTTCTTAAAGGGGTGTTTTAATGAGGGTTTTTTCTAGGCTTGAGTGTGTTTATGGGGTGCAGTCTAACATGTGTTCATGCTTCGTTTTATTCCACACCGATCTGTCCCTTCTCTGACAAACGCCTCAAATTATTTCCTGTTATTATGAAGCCCCTCCCTCAGAAATATACGATGGGCTGAGATTGGTCAGCTGGCTCAGTGTGTTGTGATTGGCTAAAACGTCTCTAGAGCGATTCTGAACATCCCGTTCCCCTCAAGCTCAGAATGTGCTCCGGTTTTATTGTAAACGATGACATCCTCAATATTGCTTATCAATTTGAGCCTGTTTGAGACTCAGAGAATATTTTTTTAAGAGGATCGCACGGAACATGTGCTAGCATGGTATGTTTGTTTGTTGTTGTCTCATACGTTTAGATATGCTGTTGTTTGTAAATGCTACTGCTTCTGTTAGCCCTTAATATACAGTTTTATTCTGATTAAAGCTTTAATACTGCACAGCAACCGAACATACGTACGTGTATAACGCTTCTCATTGGTTTGTAAAAAAATAAGTGGAACCGCTGCTTTAGAACATTGATTTTGTGAATCCATTAGAATCGTTAGAAGACAGAATCGCGATTCATATATGCACAGATTTTTACGTGCACTCCTAGTTTTCTCTTCCTCTTCTCTAAAGCAGCACATCATGGCCTCGCCCACTTTGTTGTGTGTTCCCGGGGGGCGGGGTTTATCTGGGTCTGATGATACCGGACATGGGAAGAAGCTTGGTGTAGTCTCTTACCAGCCATTTTTGTAGGCATTAAATGGCCAGAATTTTAAAAGATGATATCTCCGTTTGTATTGAACTTTAAGCACTGCAACTTTGCAGATATTTTTTATGCTCAAACAAACAACAACACTACAAACTAACTAACGTTAAAAAAGTGAAATAGCAACCAATCACCCCTTTAATAACTAAATCCCACAACTTCACTACTAGTAGAGAGACGCTGCCAGGTAGAATTAATTCACACACGCAATCGTTCTCACTAATGCATTCATATGAAAGTAATCTTTATTGTGCTACTTTACCTATATCTGATTTGAGCTGTTATAGGAGCAAAAGCCATGTGGACTTCGACTCGACTTTCAGCAAATCAGCGACCAGTGTAGAGATCTAAGAATTGGAGTGATGTGTTCATGTTTACTACACTTCAAAATACGTCTGGCCGCAGCGTTTTGGACAAGCTGAAGTCATGTAATTTGAGATTTAGATATACTGTAATATAAGAATTGCAGTAATCTAGACTAGACGTAACAAACGCTTTGCCTACTGTGCAGGAGACGAAGGTTAATTAACATCAAAGGTCTTACTAACAGGCAGGAACACACACGAAGGGAGAGGACTGACGACATTCAATATTAGACCAAGAAACTCTGAGACACAGGGTTTGAGTAATAAGGGAGGAAATGAGGGAACTGGGGAAACACATATGAGCATGGAAGGAGAAACTAAGACATGGGAACAAAACACAAGACTTCACAGGAACAGGGGCCTGATAAATAGCAACACCTTGGTAATCAGTCACATTTTCTGAATATTTGCAAATGTGCTTATTTCTGTAATTCTGATGCTGTATAGGTGAAGAACTACACACGGCTGTATATTTAACGCTGGTTTGAGTCAAATGTAAATCTAATAGCGGACTACAAAATTCAATTTGAAGAACATTCTGCTCTGAAAGAGTTTAATCTGTTTAAATATCAGCCTCCACACAGAATGAAAACTGACAATATATCAGGAAAGAGAGTCAACATTTCCTGAGGAGATCTCTAGCTCGTGTGTGTGTGTGTGTGTGTGTGTGTGTGTACGAGTGTGTGTGTAAGTGAGTGAGTGTGAGTGTGTGTGCATGTGCGAGTGTGTGTGTAAGTGAGTGAGTGTGTGTGTGTGTGTGTGTGCATGTGCGAGTGTGTGTGTGTGTGTGTGTGTGCAAGTGTGTGTGTAAGTGAGTGAGTGTGAGTGCATGTGCGAGTGTGTGTGTAAGTGAGTGAGTGTGTGTGTGTATGTGTGTGTGTGTGTGTGTGCATGTGCGGGTGTGTAAGTGAGTGTGTGTGCATGTGTGAGTGTGTGTGTGAGGGATTACGGGCCTGAGCAGTCACTGTCTTTCTCTCTGAGCCTCTAATCATTTTTACTGTGAAAGATTTGTGCGCGCTCACTGAGCCACTTACTATTCCACAGCCAGCGTTTGCATGCATGAATCGTTCACGTCCCTCAATATTTCCCTCGAAAATGTTGTAGAAATGCAGGAACAAATGCTGGTGGAAATTTTACAGCGTATTAATAATGCAAAGCTGAGTCTGGATAACCTTCGTCTTGTATTTGCTTGTGCTCAATATCACAGATTTGCTTTTTAATTAAACAGCCACTCATACATAGAAAATGTGCATCATGTATTATTTAAACAAATGCAAAAATGTATAGTTCATAAAGAAAGAAAGATTAAACACAATGCTCATGTTCTCGACTGTCTGTGTGTTAAACTGGCTCAGTGTCATCTCACCCTCGTTCCACAGCGAGCTCATCCTGTCCAACATTGATGCGGGTGTTTCCGGTAATTGGCAGTGTCACGTGACCAGTTCCCGTGGCAATAGCTCGATCGGGATGGAGATTGTGGCGCTGGAGGCGACGGCGCTGTACTGCGGAGCCGAGAGGGTCAGTAGCAACAAGGGCGACTTCAGGTGTGTCTGCAGCTACAGACGCCCGTCTGCAACATCACACATAAACACAGACGCCATTCACCAGAGCGCCAGCTTAAAGGGACAGTCACCCATTCTCTCACCCTCATGTTATTCCAAACCTGAATGAGTTTGAACACAAAAGAAGATATTTTGAAGAATGTTGTTAACCAAATAGTTGATGGTAGCCATTGACTTCCTTAGTATGGTAAAAAATACTATTGAAGTCACTGGCTACCATCGACTGTTTGTTTTTTTAGTGCACTCTTTTTAAAAACCACATCACAGATTGTGTGGTTGTGATGCTGAAGCTGTGTGTCTGTTGTATTTTAACGTCCGATGTCTGATGTCTGCTTTTATAGCTCTGTGTTCACTCTGTGTTTGTGCAGCACATGACTGTAACGCGCTGGGAAATGAGTCTGTTGTTAGCAGATGAGTTAGTGTTGCTTGTGCATTACTGACAATAAAAACGGACTCTGTTCATGTTCACAAACCTTATCTTGTGGGAAAATTGCGTAAAGACATTTAAAAGCTTGGGGTCAGAAATATATATATATTTTTTTCATCAAGGATGCATTAAATTAATCAAAAGTGACAGTGAAGACATTTATAATGTTGCTAAAGATTTTGTATTTCTAATAAATGCTGTTCTTTTGAACTTTCTATTCATCTGTGAATCCTGAAAAATAAAATGCATCACAGTTTCCACAGAAATATTGTGCAGCACAACTGTGTTCAACATTGATAATAATCTTCATGTTTCTTGAGCAGTAAATCATCATATTTTCATGATTTCTGAAGATCATGTGACACTGAAGACTGGAGGAATGATGCTGAAAATACAGATGTGCATAAATTACACTTTAATCTATTTTTTTTACTGTATTTACTGGTTTAAATGCTAAACTATAAATCATATTTATGTCCCTGGAGCACAAAACCAGTCTTTAGTCTCTGGGGTATATTTGTAGCAATAGCCAAAAAAACATGGTATGGGTCAAAATTATAATTTTTTCTTTTATGTCAAAAATCATTAGGATATTAAGTAAAGATCATGTTCCATGAAGATATTTTGTAAATGTTCTATTGTAAATTATAAAAACGTATTTTTTGATTAATAATATTTATTACTAAGAACTTCATTTGAACAACTTTAAAAGATGATTTTCTCAATATTCAGATTGTTTTGCTCCCTCAGATTCCAGATTTTCAAATAGTTGTATCTCAGACAAATATCGTCTTCCAAACAAACCAGACATCAATGGAGAGATGATTTATTCTGCTTTTAGATGATGTAGAAATCTCAATTTCAAGAAACCAAAAGATAGTTTATTTGGTAAAGGGTCACACACATACACGCACACACACACACACATTCAATTTTATATATATATATATATATATATATATATATATATATATATATATATATATATATATATATATATAAATCAAATAGCCAATTATTAAATAGCTTAATTTTATGTTATCCTCAAGCAATGTAGAAAAGTGACATTAGATAAGAGCAAACAGTCTGTTGATGTGATGAATGATGTTCACAGGTGGCCGAAGACATTGGCTGGTTTCATGGCCTTCCTGCCGTGTGCTGTGTCCCGCTCTAACTCCGCCCCTCCTGAGAAAAGGGCGTGGTCCCGATCTGACCCCGCCCCTCCAGAGAAAAGGGCGTGGCGCAGGTGTGACCGTACGGGCCGCTGGGCGGAGCACGACTACAACCAGTGCTCATACACCAGCCAGTTCACCCGCAACCTGCACGAGCTCACACAGGTCTGCACCTTCATCATCATCACCATCATCATCATCATCATCATGTTTTACTGCAGTCTCAGAGTGAATGCTACTACTGGAATCACTTCTGGTGTGACACACCTGATTACAAATTTACATTCAGTCATTTAGCTTGTATCCGAAGTGACTTACAAATGAGGAAAATAAAAGCAGTCAAAACCAACAAAACCAGAAGTTTCTCAGGGATATATATATATATATATATATATATATATGTGTGTGTGTGTGTGTAGATACATGCTGAAATGATTGTGATCTGGTTGTCTCTCAGCGGTCGGTGAACGTCTCCAGCGCTCTGATCTTGGCGCAGCAGCTCTCGTCTCTCACCAGCAGGGCGGCGCTGTTTGGAGACGTGATGGATGTGATATTCGTCACTCATCTGGTCGAGAGACTCACTCGTCTGGTGGATCATGTCAGAGAGGTCAGAATCACATGCCATCAGAATGTCTTCAACTCAAATCCAATCACACAATCCTCATGTAACAAACATTTGCTGTTTAAGAAAAGCAAGGTTGTCTTCATCTTTAAAGCTACAGTATTTTTCCTAGTTTTGCACCTAAGTAAATGTGTCCCGCTTTGACTCCGCCCCTCAGGAGAAAAGGGCGTGGTCCCGCTCTGACTCCACCTCTCAGGAGTAAAGGGTGTGGCCTCGATCTGACTCCGCCCTCCGGAGAAAAGTATTTCTTCCTCAGTATTTTTCTTATTTTCTAGTAGAAATATCTAAACATCCTTAAATCAAAATACATTAACATTTACTTTTTTTTTTTTTTTTTAATCTGAAAATGAAGGTCAAAATGAAGTGTTTTTGATTAAAACAAGAACAAAAATATCTGGTGAAGCAGTCATAAAAATGTGATTCAGAGGGAAAACAAATGTCTTTTTTCTCATTGAAGCATAAGTTCACTTAATTTTGATCAGTTTCCCAGAAAACAAGATATTTTTGAAGATGATCTTGTCTTTGCTTAAACAGCTGAGAGATTTAAAACCTCATTAAGACACATTTCTGGGAAACGTGTCAAAATAAAGTGAGTTTATGCTTAAAAGAAGAAAGAACATCTGACAAAGATATCTTGCTATGAGCAGGGTTATTATAGCTTTCCAAACTGGAAAAAGGTAATTACTGGAAATAATATATATAGATTTTTACAAGATCTCTAGTTTAAAAACCCTAAAACAAACAAACAAACAAAATAATACTAAATAATTTATATATATATATATATATATATATATATATATATATATATATATATATATATATATATATATATATATATATATATATAATAAAACTGAAATAAACATTAATACAATTTAAATTAATAAAAGCTATAAAAAATGCTTTAAATAAAAAATAAAAAAATCTGCCAAAATATTGTTATAAATAGGGTTATTATAGTTATATATATATATATATATATATATATATATATATATATATATACAAACTTTTTGTTACTTGAAATAAAATAACATTTAAACAGAAAAACTTTAATTATTTAAATATTGTTTAATATAATATAATTTGTCATTTAAATTATTTTAAATTTAAATTAAATTAAACTTAAAAAACATTTTATTTCAGCATTTCTCATTTTTATTTAGTTGACCTTGACATTCTAATATAACTTGAACTAAAACTGAAATAATAATACAAAAACATACTTAAAAATTGACAAAATTACTATTAATAAAATGTTAATAAAATCTTCAATAGTATTTCAGTGGTTTTAAGCACTGACTTGATCTAGATAGTTTTTATTTTTGATATAAATTGACTTGGTCTTTATTTAAGGATGTTCGTTGTTTGTGCTGGAAAACGAGTGATGAACCCTGAGTAAGACTGTAATGTTTAAAAGTGATGTCCGACTCCAGTCGAATATATCACGCTCTGATGCATGACTCAGTCTCTTCTTCCGCCGCTCTGCAATTTAGATGCACATTGTTATCAGCTATTTTCAGCTTTAAGTATTATGTGCACATGTTAAGTCAACACGTTTAGCATTTTAATAACACCGGCGGACACTCACTCTCCATCACAAGAGCTCTAGGAGGCTGTTTATGTGTGAATGAGGAGAAACCACACTCGCTCGCTTTGGGGAAATTGGTATTAATTACGTAACTCATGCTGCCATATATTACCTTCAGGCCAGACACACACTGCATGCTAAGTATGCAAACATTTCCACTCATTTGGAAGAGGCTCTTATTCACGTTTAATTGACTGTGAATTCAAGGTTAACATTTTATGAGCGGATGTTTTCACTGGGAAATCAACAGTGCACAGTAAAAATTCATTTATTTTTTTCAAGGTTGTAAATAAATATTTTTTCAAGCACATTTTACAAGAAAATTGAGTTTCAGTCTTTGTAAATCAAAATTGCATGTTTTATTTTTACTAGCAGTTTCTGAGTTTAATATGTGTTTTAATGCTACTTTTACTGTATATGCACTGAATTAATTCAGTGAATTTTACGTTTTAATTTAGGTTGCATAGATAAATGCAATAATTTAATAATTTTATGTATGGTTAAATATCATAATAGTATTTAATCAATTATAATTAAAATATATAAATAATTAACTATTTAATTAATTTTAAAAGTGTAATAATATATTTTTGAACTCAATAAAAACAGGCTGTGCAAAATGTAAGTGTGAGATTATGAAATGTATTATTTTAATGAATGAAATCAAATATAATTTTGGAATGCAGCTGGGAATATTGCCTGTTTTCCTTCATTAAATGAGGATGAGCCTCTGAAGTTAATGAGAAATAACCTTCATTATCATCCCTTTATATGAATCTCATGAATGCTCTCACAGGTTTTGATGACTTGTACTGGAAATAAGGAGATGAGCATGAGAAGAGAAAGCATAAACATATCTCAGAATATTCCAGAAAATATATTACAGTTTATTAAATAATGCATTTAATTAATAATAAATAAATAAATGCATATACAGTATTAAAATAAATATATTACATTTACAATAAAGTTTAAAAAGAAAAATAGAAACATTTAAAAGCTATAATAATAAATAATATAATGAATATATATAAAGTTTATTCATATCTCTCTGTAGATCTCTCTGTTATTCATATCTTCAATTTATGGGTAGCACATTTACTATATGAATGCATGCATGTATATATTTTTACATTGATATTTATTTATTACTTACCATGCAAATATCATAATATGATATCTAATTAATTATTATTATTTTTATTATGTTTTTCAATATTTATTTACTTTTCAATATATTGTATTGTATAGAACAGAGGCCATTGAATTTCATACCTGCACAGTGTGAGTCTGACTGAGATCTGTGACGGTGTGTGTGTGTGTGTGTGTGTAGTTGGCCGATCACGTGTTGGACGTGGCCAGTAACATGATGGCGGTGGAGGAACATGTTCTGTGGATGGCTCAGAGCGAGGCTCGAGCGTGTACACGGATCGTCCAGTGTGTGGAGCGGATCGCAGACCTCACGCTCGGAGCAAACACCACCGGCATCTCCAAGGTCACCTTAGAACACGTTTCATTAGGAACGATTAATTTTTTTCCCCCCTAAATTTATATACATTTTATTTTATTTTATGTTTTTGTTTAGTTTTTTGTAAAATAAATATATAAAAAAAACAAGAACAAACATAGTACAAACACAAAATGCATTTTATTTACATTTTTACATATTATTCTATATATTTTAATACTTTTAATTTCAGTTTTAGTTATTTTAGTACATCAGGTTAAAAATAAATAATTAAATGTTGCTCTACATGAAAATAAAAGTTTGTTTATTTTATGTTAATTTAATTTAATTTTTTATTATTCTTTTTTTTTAACTAAGCCTTTTTTATCTAGTTTTAATTGGCTTTAATAACTGGCATGTATTTCTCTTGAGGTTTTGCAAGTTAAACACTAATGTGAAGGGTTAGTGTGTTGTTGATTTATTCCCTGAATCTTGCGTTTGTGAATCCATGGTCTATTGATGTAGATTAATACATGATGGCTTTTATACATCTATAACCAAATAAATCTTGACGTAATGACAGATGCGTGGTTATTCTGATAATGTAGGTCACAGACTGGGATCGTTAATGGAGTCTTTGTTTAGTCTTTTTGTGTTTGCATAATCAGTCGTTGACTCACTCAGCAGAACCTCGAACAATGAATGCTGTTTATTTTCCAGCGAGTGATTAGTGTGTGTGTGTGTGTGTGTGTGTGCGTGTGTGTGTGTGGCAGGTTTCGGTGAACATCGCTCTGGAGGCGCAGCTGCTTCGGCCGGACGCTCTCATGGGTTTATTGTGTACGGTGGAGCAGCGTTTGCCTCTGCTGCCCCCGGTGGCCGACGCTTCACATCACAACACCCTCCTCAACTTCAGATGCCACACACTGAACGTCTCTGGGTCACCTGTGGGTCAGCTCAGACAGGTGAGGCTCTAACCGGCCCGGAGTCCAAAAACCCATTAAACACACATTCTCTGCTTTTTAACTTGGATGACTCGGTTGAAATAAAATATGATATGAAAATAAAAACCATGCACCCACATGGAAATAACCTATATTAACTTATATGTTTTAATGTAGGTTTTGATATAGGTTTTAATATATAAAATGGGCTGTTTTTCTATATTATATGTACCTCAGAGTTCGTGCAAACATCCACATCACTGTAATCTAATGTGTTCTTAAATGCTGCTTTTACATCGTGGTCAGTTTTTGTTGTGTTTGTGTAGTTATTGAGAGGAAGGTGCGCAGTATATATTTACACATTCATCCAAACGCCGCTCAGCAGCCTCAGGTTCTCAGGTTAACAGAAGCGCTGTCTTCTTCTTCTGACCTGAATCAGGAGAGCTGTAATACAGTCTTGCTCTACAGCGCCACACTGGTCAAACCGCATTATTGCAGGCTCTCACATTAGGTAGATACAAGATCAAACCACTACTCATAAAACATTTGCCGACAATTTGTTTTATCGTCAACGTTGTCTATAATGTCGACTAATTGTTTCAGCCCTAGTCAAGTCAAGTCACCTTTATTTATATAGCGCTTTAAACAAAATACATTGCGTCAAAGCAACTGAACAACATTCATTAGGAAAACAGTGTGTCAAGAGATTCAAGATTCAAGATTTTTATTTGTCACATACAAAATTATGCAAAATGATAGTTAAAGGCAGTATATATATATATATATATACTAAAGTCAATATGTTACAGAAAGTCATGTGCTTTCACATCTCCCAACCGCTCAAAATCATAAAACTAGAATGCAAAACAAAAGCACCCCAAAACAGAAACTCAAAGAGAAATTAAAGACTTGACTTAACACAAGGAAAACTTTAGATTTTCTTACCTGACTGGTACTTCTTGCTCTGACTGACGCCATTATGTGGCATATATACGCATTTATGCAGCATATATATTACCATATATGTGCATATAAACTGCATATAGGTTTCATATATGCGCATATATCCTCATATAGGTTCTTTACAGTAGAATTTAAAGGCACAAAAACTGCCCATAAAGATGAACAGCAGAAGCTGCATCTGTGAACAAAGTCCTACCGTTCACTTAAAAGATCCAATCATCCTTTTACTGAAAGCATCTTAGTGTAAAGTAAGTTTGTGGTAGCAGGGTTGTCAGATTCTTTGCCAGAGCTGGTAGTTCTTGCTCTGTAATAATCCGTTTGTGTTCAGTGGAGACTGTAATGCAGGACTCTTGAGCTGATCTCGGGACATTGCTTTAATGAGGAGGACGAGTGAAGCTGAGTGTAAATCAGACAGCGGATGATCTCGATGCACACTAATGAGTGAACGAGCCGCTGACTTCTGTTTGAGATGGATTTGGATCCGGACTTCATTTGCCTGCCGTGTGTCAGTCTCTGGGAGATTTAGATAATATCATAATCTGATCACATCACTCACACAGATTCAAATATCACAAGTCTGTTCTGTCGTCTTTCTGTCCTCACAGAAACAGAAATAACATCACAAGTCTGTATATATATATATATATATATATATATATATATATATATATATATATATATATATATATATATATATATATATATATATATTGCATAAACATTTAAAGTATATTATAAGGGCAAAAATAATAATGAAGAAATATAGATATTTTTTAACGTGCTAAATATATTTATATACCATTTAAAACCTATATTAAGCATAGATTTAAGTATTTTATTATTATATATTCTGGCCGGGGGAAAAAAAAATATTTTATTGTTTAGGATGCTGTCCATCAGTGAGATTGTCAAGTCAAGTGAAGTCACCTTTATTTATATAGTGCTTTAAACAAAATACATTGCGTCAAAGCAACTGAACAACATTCATTTGGAAAACAGTGTGTCAATAATGCAAAATGATAGTTAAAGGCAGTTCATCACTGAATTCAGTTATGTCATCTCTGTTCAGTTAAATAGTGTCTGTGCATTTATTTGCAATCAAGTCAATGATATCGCTGTAGATGAAGTGACCCCAACTAGGCAAGCCAGAGGCGACAGCGGCAAGGAACCAAAACTCCATCAGTGACAGAATGGAGAAAAAAAACCTTGGGAGAAACCAGGCTCGGTTGGGGTCAGTTCTCCTCTGACCAGACGAAACCAGTAGTTCAATTCCAGGCTGCAGCAAAGTCAGATTGTGCAGAAGAATCATCTGTTTCCTGTGGTCTTGTCCTGGTGGTCCTCTGAGACAAGGTCTTTACAGGGGATCTGTATCTGGGCTCTAGTTGTCCTGGTCTCCGCTGTCTTTCAGGGATGTAGAGGTCCTTTCTAGGTGCTGATCCACCATCATGTCTGGATACGTACTGGATCCGGGTGACTGCAGTGACCCTCTGATCTGGATACAGACTGGATCTGGTGGCTACGGTGACCTCGGAACAAGAGAGAAACAGACTAATATTAGCGTAGATGCCATTATTCTAATGATGTAGAAGGTACATAGAGTGTTATGGGAAGTGTTTCCGGTTCCGGTTTACCTAATTAATGCAGTCTAAAAATCCTTTAACGGATTTGGATATTAAAAGCATATTAGTATGTTATGTGTAAGCCAGGTTAAAGAGATGGGTCTTTAATCTAGATTTAAACTGCAAGAGTGTGTCTGCCTCCCGAAAAATGTTAGGTAGGTTATTCCAGAGTTTAGGCGCCAAATAGGAAAAGGATCTGCCGCCCGCAGTTGATTTTGATATTCTAGGTATTATCAAATTGCCTGAGTTTTGAGAACGTAGCGGACGTAGAGGAGTATAATGTAAAAGGAGCTCATTCAAATACTGAGGTGCTAAACCATTCAGGGCTTTATAAGTAATAAGCAATATTTTAAAATCTATACAATGTTTGATAGGGAGCCAGTGCAGTGTGGACAGGACCGGGCTAATATGGTCATACTTCCTGGTTCTAGTAAGAACTCTTGCTGCTGCATTTTGGACTAGCTGTAGTTTGTTTACTAAGCGTGCAGAACAACCACCCAATAAAGCATTACAATAATCTAACCTTGAAGTCATAAATGCATGGATTAACATTTCTGCATTTGACATTGAGAGCATAGGCCGTAATTTAGATATATTTTTGAGATGGAAAGACGCAGTTTTACAAATTCTAGAAATGTGGCATTCTAAGTAAAGATTGCGATCAAATAGCACACCTAGGTTCCTAACTGATGACGAAGAATTGACAGAGCAACCATCAAGTCTTAGACAGTTTTTAGGTCCTATAATTAACACCTCTATTTTTTTCAGAATTTAGCAGTAAGAAATTACTCGTCATCCAGTTTTTTATATCGACTATTCATTCTGTTAGTTTTTCAAATTGTTGTGTTTCACCGGGCTGTGAAGAAATATAGAGCTGAGTATCATCAGCAGTGAAAGCTAACACCACGTTTCCTGATGATATCTCCCAAGGGTAACATATAAAGCGTGAAGAGTAGCGGCCCTAGTACTGAGCCTTGAGGTACTCCATACTGCACTTGTGATCGATATGATACATCTTCATTCACTGCTACGAACTGATGGCGGTCATATAAGTACGATTTAAACCATGCTAATGCACTTCCACTGATGCCAACAAAGTGTTAAAGTCTATGCAAAAGAATGCTGTGGTCAATTGTGTCAAATGTAGCACTAAGATCCAATAAAACTAATAGAGAGATACACCCACGATCAGATGATAAGAGCAGATCATTTGTAACTCTAAGGAGAGCAGTCTCAGTACTATGATACGGTCTAAATCCTGACTGGAAACCCGCACATATCCCATTTTTCTCTAAGAAGGAATATAAGTGTGTGTGTGTGTGTGTGTGTGTGCGAGTGGGTGTGTCTGTTTTGCTCGTACACGTCATGCTTTCTCACTAAATAATATGATGCATTTCATAGCATTTTTGCATTCATTGATTATTTGTGTGTTGAATTAGTCTTGGATTCTCCCTTAATTAGCTGAAAAACACCACAAGCACACGATTCCTGTATGAATCTGAGCCACATTACAACGGTTTGATCCATTCACAGCACTTTATGTCATGCACAATATTTTGTTATGTTATTTGACATGAAATATTGGAGTATAAGCTGGGAATGGATTTTTCTACTCTTTTTTTCTCGCATTACTTTTATCATAATAAATGTTTGACATTTGAATCCTTTTGTTATTTTAATAAGCACATTCAAGCATGACTTTTATATACATTCTTGTTTTGTGAAAAAACATCATGATGGAAAGTTTTTATTGATATTTTTGAATTCAGTGTCAACAAATCAGATAATATTAGGCCTTTTTTTGCAAATCAGCATAATTGTTTTCCAAGATGCAGTTCTGTGTCATTCGTAATTTTGACTGGGTCACGGTCTGTTGGTTTCATTTTCACTGATAATTATAAAGCCGAACACCCGTCCATTTGTGTATGGAAATGTGCTGTAGTCTTCATATTGCCAATATTGTCATATTCAGAAATCTTTGAGCTGAGTAGTTCAGGCTTTGGTTTGCTGTGTCTGTGAGCGTTTGCTTCAGTCTGTTTCTGTGATCTTTATCAAAATCAGAAATGTCTGCACTCCTAAAGATGATTTCACTAAAGATTAGTGTGTTTTGACCTAAATTCGTCTTATTTGCCAAACCCAAACCCAATAATAAACATTAATGTATTTTCAGAGTGCTTTATTTGACAAACGGAGAAGCACTCATCTCATCATGCCATCATGGGCGTGTTTTGGGCTGATTTTGAGATTTTAGATGTTATCTGTCTGTTCTTGGCTCTATGAGTGTCGCCATATGGCCTGCCGCTGGTCACTACAAGAGTCCAGATATGACTGGGACCATTTAATCTTCTTCTTCACACACACACACACACACACACACACACACACTCATGACATGAGTGCCAGCTGGGCAAACCAATTCATGCAGGACTTTAATACTTATACACACACATGCACATCCACTCTAAAATGAATTTACATTCATCTCTAGCCCAGATTTTACTGCAATAGAAATGATGGTACAAACGATCAGCTTCTAACAGGATGCAATAATTTGAGCAGTGCCAGTCTTAAGCAGAGATGTATAAAGTACTAGAGACCCATACTTGAGTAAAAGTACAAGTGCTCTATCAAAAAAGTGACTTGAGTAGAAGTAGAAGTGCTCTTTAAGCACCACACTTAAGTAGAAGTACTAAAGTATTCAACATTTTTTGTACTTAAGTATTGCAAGTAGTCTATTTTAAAATTTACTACTCAAGTACTGAAAGTAAAAGTAGAAGTATTGTGATATGTAGCTATTAAAGAAAGTAGTCAAAAGTTTGAACATATTGTTTTTACTATTTCAAATGATTAACCTAAAGGACAATCATAATTCCTTTGACTGTAACTTCTTGTAAACAAAAAACGGTTACTAGGGTTAGTTAGCCCAATTTGCAAAAATTATGTCATTAATAACTTACCCTCATGTTGTTTCAAACCCGTAAGACATCAGAGGGTCATTTAGAATTTTTTGAAGCATCGAAAATACATTTTGGTCCAAAAATAGCAAAAACTATGACTTTATTCAGCATTGTCTTCTCTTACATGTCTGTTTTAAGCATAGACAGTAAAAGAAATGGACACAGCGACCCCATTGGTACTCAATTGAGACAAATGAAGCCCAGTTTTAGCGTTTTTTAGCACTTCCGTTTCTGACGCGCAGACTCAAACGAAGCTTGACGACGTCAGCAACCTGTCTGGCAGATGTAAATCTTCTAGTAGCTGTGCGTGCAAACTGCCATCGTTAATCTTGCAGAGACGGCGAGCTTGAGCGGGGAGTTCTTTGTCGTGAGTGAGTAGGAGTAAGTATTCTGATTAATTATTTTGTATAGTATTTTAAAATGTAACGACAGTACACCATATTAAGTTAATTGCCTGCGAGCTTCTCCTCCTGTCTGTACGGTAATGCGACAGAGAGCCGAGTGGTTATGACGCAATCGTTAGCCTATTTTTTACAAAAACTGTTTATACGGGGCCATATGGTAACATAGAAGGTAATGGAGCCCTTTATACATTGTCGTGTATCTTTAGAAATAAATAATGGACAAACAGAGTCTTTTAACGCCTCAGATGTAAAGTTATTCGCTGTCAAAGTGACGCCAAAATGAATGGGAGTCAATGGGAATGCTAACGCAAGTGAAGTTCTGCTAAAAGATGGCAGCCCCCACCCGACTTCAACTTCCGGTCGAGTTCCTTGCCCCTTGGTTTTAAGACAAAGCAGTTTGTGATATCCGGTTCGCGTACGAATCATTCGATGTAACCGGATCTTTTTTTGAAACAGTTCACCAAATCGAACTGAATCGTTTTAAACGGTTCGCGTCTCCAATACGGATTAATCCACAGATGAACTTGTTTAATGTGTCTGACACTCCCCCTGAGTTAAAACAAACCAATAACCCGGAGTAAATCATTGACTCAAACAGTACTCTGACTGAACTGCTGTGAAGAGAGAACTGAAGATGAACACCGAGCCGAGCCAGATAATGATTCGTTCACGAGTCAAGAACCGTTTCTGTCAGACGCGTCCGATTCGTGAACCGAGGAGCTGATGATACGGCGCATGTGTGATTTAGCGTGAAGCAAACCGACACACAGAGCGTCTGAAACGAACTGATTCTTTTGGTGATTGATTCTGAACTAATTCTGTGTTAATGTTATTAGCCCAGGTGCAGTCAACGGCAATGACGCCATTGCGTCGAGCGCAAAAGAATCGGTGAACGGTTTTCTTCAACTGGTTTATTGAATCGAACTGCCAGAAAGAACTAACGTTACTGGTCATCCGAGAACCGATGCAACCGGTTCTTGACTCGTGAACGAGTCATTATCTGGCTCGGCTCGGTGTTCATTTCTCTCTTCACAGCAGTTCAGTCAACACGCGCAGTCTTCTTAATCGCTTGATTCGCTCAGTGATGTGCCAGCTTCATCTAACCTGCCATCTACAGTTCTGGCAGTGGTTTGTAATGGAATGATTCGTAACATTTTTATAATTGTAACGAGTAACGATGGAGCACATGAAAAAAATATCGGAGTAAAAGTATTAAACTCAGCGAAAATATGTACCGAAGTAAAAGTGGAAGTAGGAGAAAAAAATAATACTCCAGTAAAGTACAGATACCGCCTTTTAGTACTTAAGTACAGTAGCGAAGTAGTTCTACTTCGTTACTATACATCTCTGGTCTTAAGTACAACTATAATTAATTACATTTTGAAGACACTCGAATTGTATTATTTATTTATTTTTGCAAGTTATGAAAATGGGTTTAAAAAGCCTTGAAGTTTAAAAGTCGAATCTGCAGTAATTGTCAAAAAGTTTGAAAACATTATGATTTTTAAATATTTGAAAGAAGTCTCTTCTGCCCAACAAGGCTGCATTTATTTGATGAAAAAGTACAGTAAAAATTATGAAATAATTTTACAATTTAAAATAAGCGTTTTCGATGTGACTCTCTGTTAAAATGTAATTTAATGCTGTGAACTAATCTGAATTTTCAGCATCATTACAATCAATGTTGAAAACAGTTGTGCTGTCCAAATATTTATGTAAAAAAAAAAAAAGTTTTTAATTAAAAAATGCCAACTTGTAGTTTATTCTTTCAAAAACACTAAAATATTTTAATCGTTCCAAACCATACAGTATATAAAATATAATCATATATAACTAATTTATAAGATGGAAGATGTCATCTAAATATCTGTTTAGTTTTATATAAATTAATTTTAATTGCAATTCCGTAAACTCCTTTATCTGTCATTTCAGTTCCGATTCTGTGCATCACAAGAAATTGAATTGAAATTCACCCTCATGAACTGAGAATGAAATACTAGCTAATTGTGTGTCTCTTTAAGCTCAAATCATTGTGATGCTGGCAGCAATTAATCATCTTGTCGACAGCGTCCAGACGAAGCGATGAGCTTCAACAACAATAACACAGATAAAAGAGAAACAATACAATGATAGAGAATAAAAAGAGAACTTAATATGAAGGAATTAAAAGTTTATGGAGCCACATCGTCATCACTGAGTCATTCTTAGGCTCTTTTACCATTTCATCTGCATTTCTCTTCCTCACTTCTTTGAGAAGGAGAAACTTCTTGAACTTCTATACTGTATATACTTACTGCAAAAGCAAGTCTTCATCATCTGCTCTCTCTCTTTTTCATGGTTAAAGGCTCCAGTTGCTTAGAAAGCAGAATAGACGGCGAGACAATGAGATCATCGTAACAGATGTAGAAATAGAGGATTACTAAAGTATTAATCTGTTGGAGAGACAGTCTGCATGTTTGATTCGACTAAGCTTTGTACAATAAAGCATCAGCATTCAGTTTTTGCTATAAATACTGTATGACCCATAATCAGTCTACAAACTCATATGCCAAACTTTATATATGACATTTACTGACTCTGTGAGAATTTATAGAAAATGCACACAATGCCAAGAAGCAGGTGTGTAAAGAGGATTCACTTCAACAGAGGAAATACAGAATTCAACAGATGTAGAAGACGAAACTGAGAAATGACACAGTATTTCTGCTGTGTAGTTTTGTGCTTCTTCAGATTTGTGATCATTCAGAGCTCTCTAGACACATATTGTGTTAAGTAAGGATTTTAAGCATATGGTGAATGACTATTTTTCAACATTTTTATCCAGTGCATGACTGAAGCCATCTGTTTCTCTCTTTTAATTGGCTTGATTGATAATTTCTAGTGTCTCAGCAGATCTGCTGTATTGGAGAACTGTACTGTGTGTGTGTGTGTGTGTGTGTGTGTGTGTGTGTGTGTGTGTGTGTGTGTGGACTGATAAGAATTTATTCACAATCATTAAATCAATTTAAACACAATTTTAATATATTATTTATGTATGCATGTTGGTTTGTTTGTTTCTCAAACCTTATTTTACACCCATTATGTTCCTGATCCTTGATGGTTTCTGTAAAGAAATGCTCTCTAAAATTCCTCATTTTCTTTCTCATTTTGTGCATTTACTTACATTACTGTCTGGTCAATTTATAAAAATATTTGAGAATTTATTTTTATTTTATTTTTTATTTTCCCTAAGCACAACCGGAAGTTGGGACTTTTAATTTGTTACACCTGTCTGGAGGGAGCAGGTGTCTGTTTGAGGCCTTTAGTTCAGCTTCTCTGAAATAATTCCATCCCTGTGTTTTTCTAAATGGATTTTCAAGAATCTTTGTGGAATTATTTTGATTAATCTGGCAGCAAACTGGATGATTTCAGGACAAGGGGAATAAACACATATTGAGGTCAGTCTGTGTATTTTCACTTATTTTCCACTGATGCGGTCTGCTTGTGTTGGGTTGTTCAGTTTTGATTCTTGATTTCAGAATTGAATGTGTTTGCGATTGTTAATGATTTATGAGAAACTCTTTAGTCAAGTATCTAATAATGGTGTATGAATTTAATGAGTGGATTTAGATATTTGTATATTTGTATATACAGTGTTTCTGAATCTGTAGTGTGGATTATTTCTGATATCAGAAAGATCATCATAGTAAAACTGTTGGGGAAGCTCAGTGATTTCATAAGTATATTTGTCTTATTTTAACATTAGTTGCTTACACTCCTTTTCTGAAAGTATGTTAGTGGCATTTTTCATGATACTGTTTGTTTGTATTTATTTATTTGTTTGTTTATTGAAATTTATTTAGTTATTTATCCAATAATAATGTTATGTAGCATATATACAGGGGCAAATTCCCTTTTTTTATTTTCTTTTTCTTTTTTTAAGAGAGAGCTGTTATTTTCCTCTGTCATTTAAAAAATTAACCTTTTTGCAACATGTTAGCTGTTTTTAGCACATGATGCTAACGAAGGAAAACTGAATTGTTAGTGAATTATTTTAGAAATGTTCCTGTGTTTCTCATTTTCTTCTGATCTGACTGTTGATTGTTAACCCCAGCAGTTCAAGCCGTGTGTGTGTGTGTGTGTGTGTGTGCGTGTGTGTGTGTGTGTGTGTGTGTGCGTGTGTGTGTGTGTGTGTGTTTAATGGTGTGATGATTCAATATTTCAGTGCTCTGTGGTTAGTTATAGTTTAGTTTTGTCCATGAGTCAGATCTCTGTCCTCCTGAAGCTCATCCGCCTCATTTATTGCTCATTTGCTTATAAAGAGCTTTTCTTCTGGTTTCTGGCTTCAGTTTTTTTCTGCTGCTTATAAAGTTTAGTTTAAGAAATTAGCAAGGTGCTATGAAATTGATAGTTTATGGTATGATAAAGTTTACTCTCTTTAAGTTGTGTTCGTCTGCTTCTCCTATTAGTTCGTTTTACATTGACTATAACTCCAAACAGACTAATACAATCACATAAAACAATAATTTCTCAAAATATATACTGGTAAATTGAAGATTCACTTCAATGGTCTGAGCGACTGGATGCTTTTCTGATTTTCTGTTGAACTGCAGCTCAAATGATTTCAGATATAGTGAATTAAGCTACAAACTCCATCATAATGCACAATGTTTCCATCTAACATGTATTTTGAGCTGCAGATCATTATATTAATGGCGTGTTTAACTAGTTAGAAGTAACCTCTTATGAATATGTTCCTAGATTTAAAACAAGTTAATGTTATATTTGGTTTGGAAAATTGATATTTTATTTGTAAACAATTTTTTTTTCCACTTATTTCAGTAAATGTCATAAAAATAGTGAGCTGAGCAAGTAGTATCACTGACAGTGTCGTGTAAACATGACTGGAGACTCGAAAAGACGAACGATTCAGTTGAGTGAGTCGCTTACACTGGATTGATTCAAACTCCAAAGTTCAAGTGATTCACTCGCAAAAAAACAGTTCAAAAGAGCGATTCATTTTCGAACTTCGACATCGCTCAGTTAAACCATTGCGTCACGAAATGATTCACTATTCGAAGCACTTTAATCGAGTCACGTATTGCAAATAATTTAGATCGGGACTTTCAAGTCACCTAGACTGAATCATTTGATTCAGATCGTGACTTCATAGCGGGTTCGCAAAATGTTTTGTGAATTGAATAATAATTCGCGATTCGCTTCTGAGTCCTGATTTTTACAAATCCCTTAATAAAATTAACAATGGTTTTGCTATATTAAAGTCTAGTAACCATGCTTTTTGTATAACCAGTTTTACTACAAATACCATGGTTAAACTATTTTCTTTTTTTTTTTTGAGTAAAACATTCGTTTACGAAGTCGGACATAGGGCTGCACTATAATTCGAAATGAAATCGAAATTGCGATTAGACAGAATCTTTGATTATCATTTTTCTTAAATATATACATGCATGTGTGTGTCTTTTATATATACATAATATACACAGTACAAACATATTATAAATAAAATATTTTATTTTGGATGTGATTTAATCATGATTAATAATTTGACAGCACTCATTTAAATGCTTTCATTGATTCAACGTGACTAATAATTACACGACTATGGCAACATATGGAGTTCTTATTATTACAATTTTCATTTTAATAAAGTATATCTATAATGCAATGCTAATCGACATTATCACAGATTAGAATACTATGAAATGTGTTGCATGTCTTATTCTGTGTAAGAGCCACATCATCTCACAAAAGGATTTATTTCAAACACTCGACTGATGTTATGAAGTGAGTTTGGAGTAAAAACATGTTATTAAATATGGTATTTTCACCTGCTTTCAGATGGAGCAGCATTTACTACACAGAGCCGTAGTTCACGGAGAAGCTGTGTTTTTGTTTATGTGTGTTTTTATGGTTTTTAGTTTTAGTTTTGGTCTTGTAAACCAGATGCATTAGACTGTTTGTGTAGCTGTGCGTTCATGTGTTTGGACACTTGTGTCCGCGAGAGACGACGCTGGAAGCATGAATGATGTATTAGCTGGAAGCAGCTCTAATGAATCCGTCAATGCGGGGATGGAAACGTTTGTATGGCTCCTTTGTATCAATCAGACACACTCTCTCCTGGGAAATCGATCGACAGCGGCTGCTTTACAAGCCCCGGGTCACCAGCACTTATCCTGGCCTTGTTTGTGTTGAGAGAGAGAGACAGGAGAGGAGGATTTTAGGATTGAAGCCGTTTATGAGGACGTGTAGTAAGATTAGCTGTTGACTTGGTAATGCACTCATAAAGCAGGCGAGAGGTTTTACTTAAAAAGCAATGTAATGTATGAAAGGTTTTTGCATTTGCTGTGCTCTTGCATCATGTTTCTGAATCACTGATGACACTGAACGACTCTGATTTCACTTACAAGCAAATGCTGATGGAGTAGCATTTACTGCATGAAGTATCGTTTAAATAGTAATGTATGAGATGTTCAGTTATATTGTGAATATTGTCAGAGCAAAAGTGATATAATGGTTTTCTTCTTGTATGGTATTGTTTTATTAAGGATTATGCATTCTGTATCATTTATCGTGTAAAAAAATAACTTGTGTTCAGTTGCAGCTTTAAACTTTTAATTGTAATTAAATTGTCTGTACAAGTCATTTTATGTGTCAAAACATTTTGAATTACATTTTTCATTTTTCTTAGGGCTGCTCCGATCATGATCGGCCAATCGTTATGCGCATCTCGTCAGTAAAGCCGGTTCTCTAATCAGCGGTTAATTCCATCAGGTGTGTGATTTCACATAGAGCAGCTGTTACTACACAGAGCCGTTGTTAATAGAGAAGATGCGCAAATCCACTTCATTTTCAGCGTTTTTTGGCGCATCTTCTCACTTAACAACGGCTCTGTGTAGTAACAGCTGCTCTATGTGAAATCACACACCTGATGGAATTAACCGCTGATTAGAGAACCGGCTTTACTGACGAGATGCGCATTAACGATCGGCCGATCGTGATCAGAGCACCCCTTAATTTTTCTGTTTTCAACGTTTTAGTACTTTTGTGTTTTTATCATTTTTATTTTTCCCCTTATTTCATCGTTTTTTTTAATGACCCCCCCCCCCCCCCTTTTTTTTTTATTACGTACATCATATTGAACTAAATGAAAATTAAACTTAAACTTAAGTTATAATTGTTTCGACTGGTTCCCAAGCTCCTGTTGTTATTATTATCAACAATAATGTATTTTACAGTAAAATTTCAATTTATAACTAATTTATTTGCCTTTAAAACCTCTAGTTTTAAAAATACGGTTATATAATATATTACTGCTGTAAATTACAATTGTACTGTAACCTCACTATTATTATTATTATTATTAATAATAATAATAACAATAATACATTTTACAGTACATATGTAATTTATACCTGTAATATATTTAACCAATCTAATTAAAAAATTAAGAATTATATTATTATTATTATTATTATTATTATTATATTACAATATACATTATAAAAATACAAATATAGACATATTAGTTATATTTCAGAAATATATCAGTTATAAAATGCTGTAAAAAACATGTCCTTCATGTAGTGTATAAATCTATACACTTATTTAATTAAATTGCATCCTTTCATTTGATCGTTTCTCTAAGCTATATCATTATTATTTTGCAGCCCAATTTATTTATTTCAGTTTTACATTAATATGATGACTTAATAGCTTTTTGTCAACTCACAAACCTCAATTTTGGAAAACCTGAGTTAAAATAATGCAAAAACATATGACTTATTGATTATATAATTTTATGTTTATAGTTCTAAACTCTATTTGTGTTTATGAAAAGAGATATGGCGAGAGTGTTTTTATGGATTTTATTGATAATGTCATTCTGAAGCTGAGGAAGGTCGTCAGGTGTATATGACAGGAGCTGATGGAAGAGAGATGAAGGATGCAGGAAGGTCGTAGAGATAAAAAGCAAATGCATTGTGGTTCGTAATCGTAGAGCTGCAGTAATTACCACTGCATGGCTGACGAGCCCTTCAGACGAGGACTGCACTAAACACACATGAAACACACTCACTTACCTTCATCCAGAGCTGAAGGACAGCTGGGCGATGATTCCCATTCAACTGATGTGAAAGAAACCCTTCAGTCCTCAGCTGCAGTGACCTTAGAGCCGAAAGATTTCTACATACGAAACTGAATTTACCTCATTTAACACATACCTTTACATCTTTACATACCTTTACATTTTAGGACTGTTAAATGTGCTAGATAAAGGTTCAGTAGTAGTAGTAAACAGAAAATAAACATATTAGTGAGGTTTTCTCATTTATAATTTCTGAAGATAACTTTTTTTTTTTTTTTTTTTTTTTTACTGCACTTTGCCTTTATTGTGCTCTATTTTAGAAACGCTCCCCAATATTCCTGGGTCTCTCAATGCTTCAAGAAGAAACGTCATTAGAACATGCCTATAAATGCATTTAATCTGAAGTGCTTCCATTGCATGATAATTTAGCAATTTTAATGTAAATCAATGCAGATTGTCGAGCAGTGAGGTGTGGCGACTCGAGCCGCAGATGACATTAACTTTACTCTGACAATTTACTCCTCAAACTCTTTCGTTGGAGTTTTATCGTGTGCTAAAAACAGTTGCTGATGTGCCGTATGAAGGCTTTTCTTTACAGAGATGGTGAATGAGAAGAAGCTTTAGTGTTATGTGTTTATAACACATCAGCCTGAGGAGAATCTGAAGAAACCAGATTTAAAAACTGCTTCTTATATTCCTTGTGCTGCTGAAAATCATGCAACTAATATGGTATTTCCAGTCTAAAATGACTGGCCTTTTAAAAATTGCTTATAAATCACTGCACATCCTCCAACACAGGTTTTGTTTATTTTTGTATTTGATCGATCACAGGCCTCATTTATTGATTTGAGCTCATGAACCTCAGTTTTTGAGAAAAAAATAAATAATAATAATTTATGGATAATTTTGGTGTTCATTTAAAGGGGTCATGAACTACCTTTTTTAAAGATTTTCACATCAAAAAAGCATCATATTTTAGAAGTAATAGACTATTTTCTGTCCTGTTCTTGATCCCTTCATCAGAATGCACAGCACCATCTTTTAGTTTCAATCTTTCTGAAAATCCCCATCAAATCATGCCTTGTTTTTAACCGCATTGCATTCGATTAATCGTGCAGCCCTAGTTTAGTTTCTGTGTAGACCTGCGTTTTTGGCACAAATTGGTGGGTGGGGCGAAACAGACAGGGGTGCGTTTTCCAAAAGCATCATTAGCCAACCATGGTCGCAAGTTCTGTTGTTACCAGCATAGTTCAATGATTCTGGGTTTCCCAAAACAATAATTCAAACAAATGTTCACAATCAGGGTCACAAACTTTCGACCTATGGTTAGAAACATAGTTTCTTGTTAGTAAGATATATATGGGCTTAAAAAATATGGTCTTGGGCACAATAAGCAAGCTAACATGCAGTATTATCTGTATCTTCAATTCTATCTAAAAAATAAAATGCAAGGAAATAAAAATAGTAAATTAGTCAGTAGTTAACATGTTTGATACAGCAGCATCTTAGAGAACTCTAATCAGCTAAACAGCATAAGTTATTCCTCCACCACGTGCGTGTGACTCTATTAACAGTGGACCTATGTTGTTTGACCAATGTGGTTCAAATGCCAGGTATGTGACCATGTTTATGAAACAGTTGTAACTAGCTAGTTTATTTTCAAAACAATGCATCATACTATGGTGGTTAATTAGCGGGTTACATCGTTGTTTGGGGAACGCACCCCAGGGCTGTATAATCAGTGGGCGGGGCTAAACAGGCAGTGATGTAGAATCGGTGGGCGGGGCTAAACAGGCAGTGATGTAGAATCGGCGGGTGGGGCTAAACAGGCAGTGACGTATACTCGGGGGCGGGGCTAAACAGGCAGTGATGTAGAATCAGCGGGCGGGGCTAAACAGGCAGTGATGTAGAATCAGTGGGCGGGGCTAAACAGGCAGTGACGTATACTCGGGGGCGGGGCTAAACAGGCAGTGATGTAGAATCAGCGGGTGGGGCTAAACAGGCAGTGACGTATACTCGGGGGCGGAGCTAAACAGGCAGTGATGTAGAATCAGTGGGCGGGGCTAAACAGTCAGTGACGTATACTCGGGGGCGGAGCTAAACAGGCAGTGATGTAGAATCAGTGGGCGGGGCTAAACAGGCAGTGACGTATACTCGGGGGCGGGGCTAAACAGGCAGTGATGTAGAATCAGCGGGTGGGGCTAAACAGGCAGTGACGTATACTCGGGGGCGGAGCTAAACAGGCAGTGATGTAGAATCAGCGGGCGGGGCTAAACAGGCAGTGATGTAGAATCAGTGGGCGGGGCTAAACAGTCAGTGACGTAGAACCAGGCATTGATGATCATTTGCGGAGGCAGAGCTTATTCACACTATAACATGACAGAGTGGGAAGGGAATTTAGATTTCTTAGTTCATGAAGCCTTTATAAACTGAAAATAAGCTCAGATCAATGAGGACTACGATCAACCAGTTCCAAAAAGGTTGGTCTTTAGTGATAATATAGCATAATGAGATGGTCAGTTTTTGAGTAGTGTAACAAGGTGCGGAAAAGTTTAAAGTTTTATACATTTTTGGGGGAAGTTATATATTGTGTCAGCAAATTCAGTAAGTTTTAGTCCAATGTGATGATGTTAACTAGCCTTTTTGTGTCAAAATGACCAGAACACGACATAAGATCCAGTGTTCGAGTGAACAGAAACTCATCTGCCCTCATTTTCCTCAACAGAATCTTGACAGTGCGTTTGCTTTTTCTGTTTGATTAGCATCAGTTCAAGAGCCTGCTGAGATGAAGAGCTGAATAAATCATGATCACTTTAGCTCGTATTTAGGATGAGAGACGTGATACAGACTAAACGCACGACACGAGCTGCAGTGAAAGTGCTGTGTATCAGTAGTGTTGGGTGTAACTACAGTAGCTACATTAATTGCCCGTAATTACTGTAATTTGATTACTTTTCCCTTGAAAAAGTAAGGGATTACTCTTATTTTTTTTCTGTCATTTAATTACAGTAACTTATATAATTGAACTAAATACTGTGTATAGACTGAATAACATTTCTACACAATACAATATGGCTGCATGATAAATCGCATGCAATATTTAATGTGCATCTTGTCAGTCAACCATAAAAACTCACAAAAACATTGACCGCTCATAGACAGTACTGAAAGAATTATGATTTTTAAATGAATTTGAAAGTCTCTTCTGCTCACCAAGGCTGCATTTAATTGATTAAAAATACAGTAAAAATTGTGAAATATTTTTACAATTTAAAATGGCTGTTTTCTATGTGAACATCTGTTTAAATATAATTTATAACTGTGGTCAAAACTGAATTTTCAGCATCAGTTACTAGTGTCACATGATCTTCAGAAATCATTCTAATATGCTGAATTGAAGCTCAAGAAACATGAATGATTATTATCAATGTTGAACACAGTTGTGCTGCTGAATATATATATACAAAAAAAAGCACAATATAAATATTTTTACAGTATTTTGGATCAAATAAATACAGACTTAAAAAGAGGCTCTTTCAAAAACACACACAAAAAAAAAAATCGGAATTATTTTTGACCATCCTTTAATTTTTACTGTTACTATCTTGTTTTAATATTTTTATTTGAATTAATATATTAATAGTTGGTGCTTATCTTAACACAAAAATATTTTAATAAATGTAAATCACTACGATTAAGGCTAACTGGATTTTATTAAGCATTGTTGAGTGTTTTTCAGTTTTGGCAAGGAATGTTTATTTAAGTGAAATAGTTCTTGTGATTTAACGTTCAGAATAGCATGCACTGATAAATCATGAATTATTAAAGTAAATGCAGTCGGTTGTGATTTTGTGTGGAGGTTAGGAGATGTTCATCTGCGTTATTGTAGCACAGCCGTGAGTTTCTGATGAAACTCATCGAGACTCTCAGGGTTTCTGACACGCCAAAGAAAATATCGACTCCTTGGGAAAAACAATAAGCAGATTTCAGATCCAATCACAGGTGGAGATGTGACGAGGCTGCTAGTAATCACATGAAAGAGATGTGTGAAGAAGTTGCAACAACACAATAAATAATTGAGCGGCGTTTAATTCAGAGCGCTGTGTAGAAACGAGTGTAACGGGGATGATCTCTGATTCATAAAGCACGCGCTGCGTTCCTCAAGTCATGTGTGTCAGGACTAAAGAGTTTGCACACTGTCATACTTCTCACTGTTTCTCATGCATCAGTCACTGTGAATGCATTTTAATTCTGTTCATACATTATCTGCAAATCAAACCCGTGACCCAGTTGTTGCTGGTGACATCTTAATTTTTTGAGCTTTAGGAAACAATAAAATTGAAATACTATTAGTTGTATTTATATAATTAGTATTTCTTACACATTTATTATTATTAATAACGTGTGTTTTTTTATTTTAGTGTAAATGTTAATAATTTGTCATTTTATTAGGTCATATATATATATATATATATATATATATATATATATATTTTTTTTATATATTTATATTTATATATATTTATATAAGTTTATAAAGTTTTATTCATTTATAAATTTTCTAGTACAAACAGGTAAATGCAAAATTAAGCATTTTTTTATTTTTCATATATTATTATTAAATTCAAATGTTTAATTATTATTATTTTTTGTTATTTTTGTTTAATATTTTTAATTTGATTATTTTTTGTTTTTAATTTTACCTTTAATTAAAATAAAATAAAATAAAATAAATTCTAAATGGTGTGGAGAAGCGCTCTCTGGAGACTCTCGTCCAAGAATCACGCTGCTGAATGATGTTCCTGCACTGAAACTCATCTGCTTTCATCATTTCCTGCTCAGAATGATTCATAAAAGCACATGAAAGCACTGGTATCTGTGGGAAATTGATGACAGAAAAGACTTCTTTAAATAATCTGAGAGCTTCATCCATCCTGCTCCATCGCTGGGGTTTTATGGCCTCCATCGTTCATGCTGTGGCCTTCTTTTAGTCCTTTAATGATAATCAAGAGTTATTTGAGATTAAATCTTCCCTTTGACACAGTAAATGAAGTGAATATCGTAGTACAGTGACTTTGTGTGGAAGGTAGTAATTGTTTTTGGACATGTAACTTGTAGTCTTTTGTATTCGCCAAGGCTGCATTTATTTGATCAAAAATACAGTAAAAAATCTGAAATTTTATTACAATTTAAAATAGCCATTTTCTGTGTGAATCTGTGTTAAAGTGTAATTTATTTCTGTGATGCTCCGCTGTATTTTCAGCATCATTCCTCTAGTCTTCAGTGTCACATGATCTTCAGAAATCAGAATAATATGATGATTTACTGCTCAAGAAACATTTCTGATATTAAATTGATCAAATGTAACAGTAAATACATTTATAATGCTACAAAAAACTTCATATTTTGATTAAATGCTGTTCTTTTGAACTTTCTATTCATCAATGAATCCTCAAAAAATATTTTGCAACAGAAAAAATGATTTCTGAAGATCATGTGACACTGAAGACTGGAGGAATGATGCTGAAAATACAGCGGAGCATCACAGAAATAAATTACACTTTAACACAGATTCACACAGAAAAAGATGTTGTAAATTCTAAAAATATTTCACAATTTAACTGCATTTTTAATCAAATAAATGTAGCCTTGGTGAGCAGAAGAGCCTACATTGTATATTCGAGTACAACAGTTATCTGGACATTTGTACAAATCCCACAGACACATTTATGTACATTTATGCATTTCGTAGATGCTTTGATCCAAAGAAAGGAAGAAACACTATGTTGGTGATGTTTTGCAGAGACAAATGCATGACAATGTTTTTTCTTCTTATCTTTGTCTGAGTAAAGCAACACGAATTCTCCAAGTGCAAAAAAGAGAGGAGAGCTTTGTAAATTAATCTCTTTCATTTTGATGTTACGCTTTCGCTGCAAAACGGGATTCCCTTGATTCTCAAAGAGCTGCTTCATGTTGTTGAGAACTGCTGCTGCGACCAGCGCTTCAGTTCAGGGTTTACACAAATGAACTTCATGTAGTGCCAAGTCTGTTTGATTAAATGTGTGAAGGAGCAACAGAACAGCACTGAAACATGGGTTCTGTTAGTAACTAATGCAGTTTAACACATCTGAATAATCTCTGTCAATTCAGACCTCCAATCTAAAATACAGTGTAATTTTCTGCGATTTCTAGAAGAACGAAAGACATTGATAATAGAAACTGAATAAAAAACATAAATGTTAACAAATATGCATTTATGCTTATATGCATAACTTCATTAATCCATGCCTTTTCTTTTTATTTCTTAATGTTTATTTGAACATGAGTTTATGTGCATGTGCACAATCATCAGCATTGCATCTGAATGTTATATACAATACAAATAATATTCTAACTACATATTGCATTCATTTAAATCGATATGCAGTGTTGTGCTTTCACAATTTCAGAAGTTATTCTTCTGAGGAGCGTTTATTTCTTCATTGCATTGCATTATATGTTTGGATCATTTAAATATCATCTTACAAAGACATATTATTGAAGATATAGAATATATAGATCATTTTAAGTCTGTATCTCCTCTACTGTTATAAAGATTGCATTGATTTACATCACAAGCAACAGAATGTCATTACAGAAATATGGAAATTGCATATTTCTGAGCTGTTTTTACTTCATATTTCTCACTATATTAGGTTATATTAGCCATAAAAGCATTAAGCATCAGACAAAGAGATTCTTTTTAGTCATTTAGTCTAAAGCTTCTTTTTTATGGAAGACTATTATTTCATATAACAGACTCTACAGGGTTAAACAGGCTTATATAAGACATGATCACTAGTTATTCTTTGTAAACAATGCGTATCATGAAAATAAATATATTTGAGTGAAATAACCTGTTCAAATCAAGCTATATGTTGTTTACTAACAAAAACTATCTTGGCTGCTGTCCGTGGTGCTGAACGCCGCCTTTACAAACACAGAACAATCCACTGAGGAACTGAGGCTTTTTCAGAAACATTTACAGTCCGCGTGAAAAGAGAGATGTCTTATGGAGACACATTTAAATAAACCTCACCCTTCACTCAGATTAAGAGTATGTGCTGTAGATGTGAGTGCTGCATTGAAGAGCTGCCGGAATGTAATTGGGATGCTGCAGTGCACTCTGGGTAAAAGACGCTTTCAGCTCCAGCCCTGAGTCACGTATGGAAATCACTCCATGACTGAAGAGGCGCCTGGTTTTGTGAATGAAACTCGTGGCTGCTCACAACAGACTGATCTGTCTCTTCCCGGAGCAGACGAATGCTGGCGGCAGGCTTTCTAAGCACAGGCGCTCGTTACACATGACCTTACACCAGAGCCGCTGCGCTCCAGTCTGGGGTTTTGGACATGGACAGCCTCTAGCTGATGGGAACGGAGACTCTCAGAGCTACAGCAGACATGTTTACATCTCTAAAGGCTGAATTATCTCTCTTCACCATGTTGTCTGATTTGATGGGGGTTTTAAATGTAACAGGGATTGCACAAAATGTTCAGCATCAGTTATTAGAGTTTATGTATTAATGTTTATTTCTTTATTTATTTAATTACATATATATGTATTTATATGTATGTATGTGTGTGTGTGTGTGTGGGGGGGGGGGGTCAAAGATGTTAAGATGTCCGCATCAAAAGAATTCTACAAAAGTGATTTTGTGTCCATAGAAAGCACATTAAATGTAAGTAAAATATCTACTTTTAAGGTTTCAAAAAAGTTTTGGAGAATAAAATGGTTGAAATAATGTTACATTGTCATTCAGTGTAACACAATATTTATGCAAAAATTTAAACAACATGGTTATTCTGACATGTACGTATTAAAATATCTAAAAGAAAAATGGAGCATACGAAATTTTATTGTGTTTTAAATTAGTACAAAATTCTTCTGACAAATGGGCAAAAACCTAGGAGAGTGGCAAATGTTAAAAATGTAAAATTACAACTCATTAGTATTTTGGGGTGAAAGTTATCATTCTTTTAATATGTCATAAATTGATTTTTGTTGTAAATATGCCTGACAGGATTGTTACACTGAATTACATTTTTTGATTATATATAATAAAAGTAGTATTTTTATTTTATTTTATATTTTGTGCTTTTTATTGTGTGTTTTATTATAATACATGTTTATGGGATTGCACGGTGTTAAAAAATGGGATATTTACTTATTGCAACTATTATCCAATGCATTATTTGATTATATATTTTTATTTAACATACATTTTATGGTATTTAATTTTTTATTAGAATATTTTACCAATGTTTATTAGATTGTTTTAAATGGTACTATTTAGTACTATTTAGTATTTAGTAGTTTATTGTTGTTGTTTATCAAGCGGAGTAGAAAAAAAAAAATTCTCCAAGTCATCATGACCAGTTTTGAAACGGTTTTCAACCCAACTTAGTATTTTTAGCACATCTTTTGATTTTTAAAGGCCTTTGCAAAAACACTGTCTCTGCATTAACATCTCCTTATCGCTTTAATCCTAAATGTGTTTTCAGAGGCCAAAACAACATGTTGTTGTTGGTCTTCAGCATCTGCAGTAGACACTGACATATTCCCCACTATCCTAACAGATAAAGAGGAGAAGCTCTTCTCAGGCTGATGATGCTGATAACCCCTGTGCTTCTGTGCTGTTATCAGACTGCTCTTAAGCTGATGTTGTAGGGAGCTGTGCTGCTCACAATCATTTCCACCTCTGCGGCAGACCACAGACGAGCAGAACCCCTGCTTCCTCCAGCTCTTCTCTCTTCTCTCTTCAGTCAGACAGGAGCTGACACGCGTCTGCGCATCTGATGCACATGTGTTTCTCCGTTTGCAGAACACGGTGGCCATCGCCTCCATACATTTCCCGCTGGCTACCCCTCGGTCTGTGCACAACTCCACCTGTAAGCTGCAGCTGATCGTCTTCCGCAATGGAAAACTCTTTCCGTGCACGGGGAATTCGTCAAATCTTGCGGACGATGGCAAGCGCAGAAGCGTTTCGACACCAGTTGCGTTCACCAAATTAGGTAAGACTGGGATTTTTTCCCATGCATTGCATCAGTGCATCGTATTTATCACCATTAAAGTGGTTTGCAATTACATTTTTTTTTGTTTTTAACGTCACATGCAGTTATGATAAAACAAGCGCGTGCTTGCACGATGGTGCAACTGTCGCGTTGCAATTGTGCACGACTTGAATTGCGTGCGCAGTTAATCTTTTTTGTTAAATTTTGTGATGTGCATGTGCGTGATTGCATGCATCAGCTTCCATATAGATGCAACACTTGAGGAGTTTCCACTCGGGTTGTTACTTGACGCAATGTGTTGCTCTCCTGTACAGATGGGTGTAGCCCCGGGAGCCCCGTGCAGCCGGTTACCGTCGTTCTCCGGCACTTCTCGTTGGGTGTAGACCCCACCGCGGCATACTGGGATTTTGATCTGCTGGATGGACACGGCGGCTGGCGCGCGGAAGGCTGCCACATAACGGGCTCGGGGCACAACACGACCACCATCCACTGCGCGCACCACAACAACCTCGCCGTGCTCATGGTAAGAGTCCCGCTCGACCGACTCGGAGTATGTCTATTGTGGAGACACAGAGCCAATGAAACACAGCGAGCATGTAAATAGCAGCAAGGGCGAATGGTGTGAGGTGTGGATTGGGTGCACGTGATAATGAGGTGTACATGTCAAGTGACCAGTGCGAATTTAATTCAGTGCACGTTTAGTTGTGCAGCGCGTTTTTGCATTGAGTGCATTGAGGTCCAGAATTCAAAATAGAACTTTAGTCCAAAAAATATCCAATAAAGATGTGCTGGTCTGCTATTGGAGTATCCAAGATAATATGGAAGCAAGTGCAATCATAGAGGAATCCTCTAATGCCATCTTTACACTGCAAAGCCGGCTCAGAAGCGGCTTATGTACCATGTAAAAGTGGATTTAGTTTTTCATTCTGCACTTTTACCCAGAAAAATAAATGTTAAAATATGAATCTAGAAACATGAAAATAAATTAAGCTGTAAATTAATGTTGTTTGAATGCTTTTTTTTTTTTATAAATTAAATGTAATAATAAAAAATAAATACAATTAAAATAGAAAATACAAACGTTATTAATTAATTAATAAGTGAACGGTAGTGTTATTTAAAAAAGTAATGAATATTAAAATATGAACCTGGAAACGTGGAAGTTCTAAAAAATATAAAGATCTTAAAATGCACAAGTCATTTCATTAAAATGATTTTTAAATATGATTCTAAAAATATGAACATAAAAAGTTGTAAATAAATAATAATAAATAGTGTGTGTGTGTGTGTGTGTGTATATATATTATATATATATATATATATATATATATATATATATATATATATATATATATATATATATAAATTAACATTTTGAAATTTATGCATTTTACAGATAAACACTCACACACACACAAATTATATTTAAACAACTTAAAAAAATAAAAAATACATAAATAAATAAAATAAAAATAAAAATAATATACAATGCAGTACAAATTAAATGAACACTGTCGTGGCAACGGCTAAGTTTAAGGCGGCTCTGAAGCTGCATCACTTTTGAAAGCAGCATCATCAGAGCCGCCTCTGCATGTTTATTCCTGCTTTTCTGCTGCACTGGGTCTTTCCACGGAGTCGGGAGCAGCTTTAACTCACTCAGTTCAGGCGCAGCGAGCATCAGCCAGATCCTTCGGGATCAACTGAAATCAGTTCTCAATACAAACAGGGAATAAAAGAGTCTGCGCGTATCCAGCCGGATCTTATTTGATTCTTAAAGGATTCGTGACTCATCCCGTTAGGATTGCTTCCAATTATGATAGAAACGCCAACAGAAATCCTTCAGGGTTTATTCGGCAAGGGAAGGATCTCGGAAAGCCCTTATACAACAACTTTTCCTTAAAGGCGCACGCGGCTGGATTTGCGTCAAACGCAGTAACTCTTGTTAAGGATGTTTCTCCATCGGCTCAGCTGTGAGCCTGACTCCCTCCTGAAGGACTGAAGCTCTAATAAGTGCTAAAAGCCTCAGGTTAATGAGTAATTATCAAGAGCACTTCCCTTTATTCTTCATGGCGCTTTTACGCGCAGCTCAGCGGACGCGTAATGACTCAGTCGGTGTCTATGTGGGATTTTACCGTGTGGAAGTGATCTGATGTGGATTTTGAGAGCCGAATGTTCGCCGACGAGTGGGACTCCATCGACTGGGAGGTCAGTCCGGTGCACCTCAGCGCTTTATGCGTCCAAACATGACGCGAATGCGTGCGTTGTGCACCGAAACAGGCTATTTATCGTGCATGAAAATCTAAGTGTTTCTCGCGTAATAGAGCTGCATTGAATCGAATTTGAGGTGATCGATTCTGGTCGTGCGTGGAGACCTGAGTGGGTTTCTATGCAGCGAATGAAATCATGCTTTGAACTTGACGCGTTAAAGGAGGTGAAAGCGTTGCATCGCGTGTTGTTTAGCTGTGCATGCGTGTGTGTGTGTGTGTGAGAGCTGATGCAGTCACCACACCCGCAGTCCGCAGTGTTTGAGAAAAGAGGCTTTCAGTCCGTTTGCGACGCGCGTTTAAACGCGTTCTGAACGCGAGCGCGGTGTAAATTGGTTTGCGTTTGTGAACCTGTTGCGCTGCAGATGCTCCAGAATCAGATCAGGGTCTGTTCTCCAGAGCTGTCGCTTTACACTGACTGGGATCTTGTTCAGTGCTAGATCCCTGACTTCGACTTCTCATACACAGCTGATGGAAATAAAAATAAATTTGGTTTCTGAACCTGTTGTTCTTCTCCCAGATGTATTTTTACTGTCGATCATCAGTAGTTTTGTCATCTCCACAAAACTGGCTGAAATGTAACATGTGAACCTTTTTGTGATTTTTGCACACAAAAAAAAAAAAAAAAAATACCAATTGCAATGCCCAAATTTGTTAATATTGTTAATTTTTGTTAATATTCTCAAAATCCAAACAAGCCTTTATTAATAAAGCTTAAAGTAATCATCTGATAATTAAATATGTTGAGCTGGTTATTAAATTACTTTTACTGATTAAATACAAAATTAAGGTTCCATAAATGCTTTTACCCACAAAAGTGCATAAATAATATAATTTAAATATGTTTTTGAATTTTAAAAACTGTATCTAAAAACATGAAAATACAAAGTTGTAAATTAAAATTATTAACAATATTAAAAAAATTATAAGTGCACAAATTTTGCAATTTAATTATTATAAATTATAATACTCAAATATGAATCTAGAAACACGAAAATATAATGTTGTAAATAAATATTAAATTTTAATGAATGCACAGATTATGCCATTTAAATAATTTATAAAAATGTAAATGTTAATCTAGAAACATGAACAAGTGTCAATAAATAAAAACTATTAAATGCACAATGTAATTTTAATTAATATATATTTGTAAGTATTTAAATATTAATCTAGAAACCTGAACATACATAAGTTGTAAATAAAACGCAATAGGGAAAATTAAATGAGTGCATGAATTGTGTAATTTAATTAAATATAATAAATGAGTCTAGAAACATAAAAATGCAGTTGCAATTAACATATATAAGTGCAATTTTACTAAGTACATTTAAAATATTAAAATATGAGCTTAGAAACAAAATACAAAGTTGTAAATAAAAGGATGTGGGAAAATGTATTAAATGCACAAGTATTGTTATTTACATATTTTTTTAAATGCATGCAAGTACAGTTGTCAATAATATATATATATATATATATATATATATATGTATGTATGTGCATTTAAAATATAAAAATAAAAATGTATAAACATGAACATAAAAAGGTGTAAGCACAGTCTGTCAAGTTTAAGGCAGCTGATGCACATTTTATTCCTTCATTGATGCAGCTTTGGGTTTTTTAAACACAGAATTTGAAGAAGCATTAACTCAGGCTATATACAGAAATGATTCAATGGAGGAAGAGGATGGCAAGAAAAGCGTTTGTAGAATTTCTCCTCTTTGTCAGGACGTGCATCTCGAGGTCACTGTAGTTCAGATGCATGTCTGCTGTCACAGGGCTCTGATATTTGGGAGGTAAATAGCTGAAAGAGGTCACGACATCAGCCGCTCTGAAGCAGACTGATGCAGTAATGAGAGGAGAACAGCTGGTCTGGATTCTGCTGATGTCTTGAAGGTTGTTTAATGCACATTCAGCTGTCTCTCACCTTGACGCCGTTAGACACCTGCGAACTCTATTGATTTCACATCCCTGCCTCTTCAGTGCGTCCTGTGCATGAGAGAGCAGAGCGAGGTGAAGATGAGCGCTTGTGTTCATCAGCATCACTAGTGTTCACAGTGCAACCAGATGAAGGGAAATTATAGAAATGTAGAACTGTATGTCATCTAAAAGCTTAATGCAATGTTTCCTTAGAAGCTGTAAAAGAATATAAATATGTCCCTGGAGCACAGATGCAGTCTTGAGTATCTGGGGTGTATTTGTAGCAATAGCCAAAAATACATTGTATGGGTCAAAATTATAAATGTTTCTTTTATGACAAAAATCATTAGGATATTAAGTAAAGATCATGTTCCATGAAGATATTTAGTAAATTTCCTACTTTTTGATTAGTAATATGCATTGCTAAGAACTTAATTTGGACAACTTTAAAAGTGATTTTTTTCAGGATTTAGATTTTTATTTTATTTTTTGCTCCCTCAGATTCAATATTTTCAAAAGTTGCATCTCAGACAAATATTGTCCTCCGAACAAACCACACATCAATGCAAATCTTATTTATTCAGCTTCCAGATGATGCATAAATCTTAATTTAAAAAAACTGACACTTATGATGTGACCCTGGAGCACAAAACATGAGGGTCAAGAAGATTTTGATTTATACTGAATAAATAGGTTTTGTATTATTATACATAAAGGCTGTAAGTATAGTGTTACTAAAGTGATTAATTTATAGTTAGAAATGACTTTCTGTTATGTTTTATCTGTGCTTTATTGGCTGTTTTTTGTGGCTTTTAAGAGTCGTGAACCATTTTTTTTTTTTTGCATGTTGCCTGAAATCTCTCCGATCTTTTATTTTGGACTGTTTCTCTGAAAGCTTAGTCACACAACGACTGCCTGGTTTCTTCGCCCACAGATGGGAGTCTGAGCTGTGTTTATCACCAGGGCTTCAGTCGTGATGTTTTCAGAGATCTAATGTTTTGAGTTTGGCTTGTTTTCATTGGTGTGCAGAGAGAAAGTATGATGTGATAGTGTTGGGAAATGATTAAAGGAATAGTTTTATAACCAATGTGTTCACCCTCAGGTCATCTGAGATCAGGATGAGTTTGTAGAAATGTAGCATTGCATCAGTGTCTCATCGATGGATGCTCTGCAGTGAATGGGTGCCGTCAGAATGAGAGTAATCCACATCTGGAGAAGACAACAGCTGAAAACATCCCCTCAGAGACAGATGAACCTCTGAGACACAGACTTATGAAAGCAATGAAAAGACCGTATTGAGTTAGTTTTCTTCTCTGCTTGTGCTCTGTTGATCTTCTCTGATCCTCTGACACGGAGGAAGAGTGCAGAGAAGAGTTTAATGTTCTCTTTGAGTAATTCATTAGTCTGACTGTCTAAAGGGCCAGTGGTGTGTGTGTGTGTGTGTGTGTGTGTTTGTGTGCACTTGAATGGGTTAAATACAGAACACAAATTTCATCACTTTCACTACAGTGTGTTTCATTTTATTTTATTTAGATACATTCTGGCATCTCTGTTCAATGTTTTGGGTGATTAATTGAGTAGCAGTTTGACTTCCTTTTTTTTTATTATTATTATTCTTTTCAATGTTTGGGTCAATTTAAGTCATTAGCAGTTTGACTTCCTAAAGTGCCCTTAAATTTTTTTTATTATACAGTGTGTATATATATATATATATATAATTATTATTTATTTTTTTCTCATTTGTCTATTTGTCATATATAAAATTATTGTTATATTATAACTAAAAATATTATTATTATTAATATAAAAATTTTTTGCAATGCTTTTTAATGTTTCGGGCCACTTTGAGTAAGTCATTTGTAGTTTGACTTTCTTAGAAGTATATATTTTTATTTTATATATTATTTGTATATTATTATTTTAGCTTATTTCATTTTAGTTTAGTTTCATTTTATTATTTTATTTTATTTTCAGATATCTAAAAATAATGCAGTTTCTGGTGCATTTAGAGTAAATCATTAATAGTTTCATTCCTAAAGAGTCCTCTCTATGTTCGCTTGATTTATTTGTGGTTAAGGAGTCGTTTAATAAATGGGCTCATCGCTCGTGTACAATCAGTTGCTCATTATTACAGAACAAACTCATATTTGCATGCATGCATGCATTTGACCTTTTGACCTGAGCTGCTGACCTTTTGACCCTGCTGTGTAAACGTCCCTAGTGTTGGTGCATGTTCAGGTTTAGCACAGACATCATTTAGCAGTTCGATGCATGTTACACACTTAATATCTTTGAAGGTGTTTTTTTTTCTCCTTCAGTTTATTTGGAAATGATCCTCCTGTTTTGCTTCCGATTAAGTTTGCATGTCAGTTTTATTTCTGTAGTGTTTTTCATAACGTGCACTGTTACAGAAATGTGTATTGTTTAAAATACCCCAATGTTAAATACTTATCAATTGAAGTCAGTAATTTCTGTCTTAATAAAAATGATTTGTGCATGCATATAGCGAGGCTTTGAAAGGGTGTACTTGCTTTTATATTACCATTATATAGTCAATGGCATTAATTTATTTATTTTCGTTAGAATTTGTATTCACATTATTATTAATTTTATTAATTGTTTTTGCTCTTTATAATTTCTATATTTTGTTAAAATGTTATATATTTTTAATTTGCATATACATTTTTAATGCTTTTTAATTTATTATTATTATATTTTATTTTGATTTTAGGGTGAAATGCGACCAGGTCATGTTTTAATTCACACTCCAGTGGAAGTGTTTTTTGTTTTTCTCAGTCAGTTCTTGTCCTTCAGTGTTAATGTCTGGATTCCACACAGTTTCTGATCATTTCTTCAGTGTTTTCTGCACAACAGAATTGAAATGATTCTTCACTGCTGAATAAACTATTTTATGGATCAGTATTTATCCCCGAAGTCCAATACAGAGCTTGTGCAACTGAAGTAGTGCAGAAAAACAGTTCAGAATCATTTCATTTCATTAATGACACAAATTACCATGAAAAGCATGTACAGTATGTGTCCGCGCCGGTGAGAGTAACGCACTAAACGAGCAGGAACACTGATGGATTGCCGGCCTTTGTGTTTCCCTCTGCATGAAAAGGATTCTGGGTAATTTAGTTGAGTTTCTGGGCATTGCATTTCCTTTGCATTGTGAGCATTTTTCTCCTCTGTGACGCAGGACTTGGTTTGTTTGTGAAAGTGTGTGAGTTCAGTCTGGTTTCTCTCTGGACGACGGATTCGGTCTAATTAAAACACACTCGATGTATGAGGGTCATTTCAGAGCGAATCTCATGAAAACCTGTTAGGAAGCGTCTCGGTTTGTTGATTTTGTGGTTGCTGTTTATTTGTGGCAAAGCCTTTAATTTATGCTGTTTTAAAGGAGAAAAACAGCATTATATAACAATAACCAGAATCTAATGAGAATCATCATCAAGAATAATTAGGAGAAAACCTGATGGACAATGTTAAGAAAAATCTTAAAATAAATCTTAAAATAAAATGTAAAAAAAATTACACGTTTTTTTTTTTTATCATTTTATTGTTTATAAAATAATGTTTATTATTAATTCTTATTATATTTGCTTTTGAATTTTAAGGTGTAACATTTTGTAAACACACTCAAAAATGTAACACTCTGAAAATCTGTCTTTATTTATTTAAATGGTATTTATTCTAATGATTTATAGATTTATTGATTAATTTTAATTTTATTATCCATTTTTATAAAATATTTGTATTTACATGTACATTTTTGTTTTATATTTATTATATTCAATTGGTTAATTTTTTTTAAAGGGGACTTATTATGCAATAATGACTCTTATATGGTGTTTGAACACAGTTGTGTGAAAACAACCAGCCTGTAATGATAAAAACCCACCTTCTAAATTTTACAATCCCAATAAATCATAAACAGTCTCTCAGAACAAGCAATTCCAGATTTTTCCAGATTTTAAAAGTACCGCTCATTTGTGACTCTTTCTGTCCTATTGGTATTCTAGTAGGAACTTATTTAACTCGACACAGACACAAAAGAGCTGCTGCTGTCTTCAGCATCATCTGAAGGCAGCTTTTTCATGTCAGCGTTTGTTACCCTTGGCATCTTGGTGGGGTGTTTAAGCCCTGTGTGCTGATTGAGGAAGCGCGCCGGTCGATTGAGAAGCACATGAAAGCGTCAGCAGGTGATCATCAAGATCTCGTGACTCTCAGATGTGTCAGGATTAATGGCGTCGAGCTCGTGTAAATGATTAAAGTTAATCAGCGCTCTGCCTGGAGACGTTTAGATGCAATCTCGCGCTTTCATCACATGCAAACAAACGGAGCAGCTTCGCCAATATGCTTTAAATCATGTTCACATTAATCTGTAGAGGTCAACCTATTATTATTTATTTATTCAGCTTAGAAGCTTCCGTGTTTAACCAGTAAATGAATGCATTTTTATTCTGATTAAACCACACAAAATCATGTTACAATCTCACGAAAATATTACGATTTTAATTTTATTTTTTTATTCAGTATATAACTTTCAGTATTTATGTAATCAGTATATAAATGCATTTTTATACTGATTAAATCACACAAAATCATGTCGCATTTCCAAACTGATCTCAGGAAAGTGTGTATAAATGGTACGCCAAATAAAAACAAAAACTCATGGTTTTGATACTTTGGTGTGTATATGCTACGCAATGTGTAGGATTAGGGTTGTGAGGTAGATGCCTTTTATATGCACTCGAAAACTAAATATCAGTGAGTTTTTGTTTTTACTTGGCATACTATTTATATGCATTTCACTCCAAAAAAATGCATTTAAAAATGGCTATTTTATTTTATATAGATATATGTGTATGTAAGCACTGTTGTTGTAATTTGGGCTGTATCTGAAGTAGGCCACACCATTGATATTAGCTGAAAAATTAACAAAGTTTCTGTTTATATAGTGAACAGTGTTTATGATCAGTGTTAAATTTGCAGGGATTCTGTCAGAAAGACACTGAGTCAGCTGAAGACAGCTCAACGCATTATTGATGTGTTCGACTGTATAATGCATCTAAAAATATACCAGCTTTATCGTTTATTGCAGCTGGGACTTGTTGCATTTAAAGAGCAATGTCCGAAGAACAGAAAAAGTTTAGTATCTTTAATGCGTCTTGAGTTACAGGCATGCAAACTTTGGAAGAAAACAGAAAACTCTTTTGAACAGTCCCCATTGGCACACAATGCGACAAAGATTGCTAAAGTCAACAGATTTTATTAATAGACCTACGAATCTCTGCGTAAAAATAATATAATGATGCTGCAGTATTTCTGAAGTCATTTTTACCCTTCTGTAAATTGGCTCCAAATCTCAAGTGCAAATTGCCATTTTGATAAAGCCTTTATCATGCATATTAATCGTTGTTTTAATGCATTAATTATGCCTTATGGTGCACCTTAAAATGCATTAATCTCTTGAATAATCATAACCAAAGTTTTAACACATTCTAACACTGCTATCATCTAAACATGGATAATTAGTAGAGTTATAATACTTAATTGTAACACTTAGAAGTAGATTGCATTAAAACAAATAACAAATAAAGCTTCAAATATTATAATGCATTTTAACTTTGGTAAGCTTTTGGTAAAACCACAAGACGTCTCGAACTGAAGAAGTGAAGATCTGTTGAGCAGCTGTTGTCTAATGATGTGGATGTTTGTGTGCAGCAGAGAAAATAAGATGCTGTTGTTGAAGAAATAAATAAGATTTGAAAAGATTAATTATTAATTATGAGTCCTGCTTTTGACATGTCCTGCCTGTGATGTTTGTGGAAGGAAAAAAGCAAATGTTAGAAATCAAACTGATAAAAAAAGAAAGTGTGTATCATTGGAAATACACAATATTGTGTAACCATAAATCAGTCCACGTGCACACAGTCATATTTATTTGCAAATATGATTATAAAGCTATGAGAAAAAAAATTAATGGACCACTTGAAAATTCGGAGACTTGTAAATCATCCATTCTGTAAACTACTGATGACATTGCCTCCAAATTAAAAATATTGTCATCCATCCATCCAGGTTTTGGGTTGAATATTTAAATTTGATGAATGCAAAATTAAATTATTTACTTGTCTTTCCATCATGCTGTAGACATGATAAATACAATAAAATATGATAGCCTATGTGATATTACAATCACTATATATGAGACCCTGGAGCACAAAACTTTTTTTTTTAAATGTGTGACAAAGCTGAATCACGCTCGTATGCATTTGTCAGATGCTTTTATTCAAAGTGACTTTCATTGCATTGAAGGTTCACCTTTGATCAGTTCATGCATTCTGTAAGAATCGACCCCATGACTCTGGTGTTGCGAGCACATGCTCTACAGGAACAACATAGATTTTATGCATGAACAGTTTTTCGAACACATTTGATGGTTCTTGCTCGCGCTCTGACTCTCCTGCTGCCGGTCGTGTGTGTGTGTGTGTGTGTGTGTGTGTGTGTGTGTGTCAGGTGCTGATTCTCTCTCTCTATGTCTCTGTGTGTGTGTCAGGATCTGAAGAAGGTGCTGTCGTTCCCTCCGTATCCCGGAGAGTTCCTGCATCCGGTGGTTTACGCCTGCACCGCCGTCATGCTGCTCTGTCTGTTCGCCTCCATCATCACCTACATAGTGCACCACAGGTAGGGCACACACACACACACACACAGTGTCCCTTACTTCATGACTTGTTTTTGTCAACAATAATAGTACAAAACACAAAATACTCTTTTAACCATTAAATCATCAGATTAACCACTGGGATGTTTTCTCAGCTTTATGTTGCTCATTTTTATAACTACATTTTGTAACTAAATAACTTTTTGTGTGTTTTTCCTCATTCTAATTAATTTTTTAAATGGCTATAGATATTTTATTATTTTTTCAGTTTTAGTTATTACGTACATTAAATTAAAATGTTGCTTTGGCAATTAGAATAAGTAAAAATATAATCAAATAAATGCATTAGAAACTATTAAAAACATTTAAAATATTACTAACCGCAAACCTTTAAAAAGTACTTTATATTAAACATATTGAATTAGTTTTTGTTTCTGTTTTTTATTTTAGTTTTAGTCATTTTAATTATTTTTTTTAATTAATTTATTTTCATTTTATTTAAATTATAGCTATAGTAAATCAAGAACTAAATTAATCAATGTAACTAGGTAAAATAAAAATGTTTTACTGTATTTCTATAATCAAATAAATGCATAAAATATGTTTTTTTATATTTAATTATATTTTATTGGATATTATAAACAATTATTTCATTGTAGTATTTGTGTGTGAGTGATTTTTGTCAGCTTAATTATTTTTATTTCTTTAAAATGACAAATAGGATGTTTTTATTTTTATTTCGTTTTAAGTTATTTTGCCACATAAAAAAATAAATGAAAAATAAAAAAGGAAATAAACTAAATGACAATTTTGCCTTGGCTGTAGATTGATAATAATAATAATAATAATAATAATAATAATAATAATAATAATAATAACTTGTATTAATAAATAATAACTTAATGAATCTATATATTTGAAATCATTAATAAATAGTTTTCCCTAATTACACTTCACATGTTTGTGAATTGTTAAGTGTGTTTTTAATGTAACTATAATCCAGTTTACTGGCTGCTACGATGGTTTTAATAGTTTTATCCTGCAGTCCTGATAATAGTGTGCACTTGTTGGTTTACAGCAGGTTATTTGTTTTTGCAGTACTTTGTTGTAAATGTCACACACACACACACACACACACACACATGCTGTCACACTTCTGCTCCTCAGCTTGGCTCTCAGTTTAGACCGTGTGTGTGTGTGTGTGTGTGTGTGTGTGTGTGTGTGTGTGTGTGTGTGTGTTTCTGTGATGTCGATTCCTTCACTCTGACACTTGAGATGAAGTCAGTCCATCTTCATCATCTTCATCATCTTCATCATCTTCATCATCTTCATCTTCGTGACGGTCAGGGCTTTGGGGAAATCAGACTCCAGCCGCTTGATAACGGCACAGAATCTCAGTCTGAACTCTATCGCAGACGAATCTTTATAGAGTTTCTAACAGCACAGTAAACATCTGAAGCTGAAACAGAGATGTAATCATGGTTTATGGCCTGAGCTTCATCACAGACGTCTGGGGAGCACTACAGAGTCCACTCGACTGTAAAACTGGATCACGTGAAAATAAGACACAGGTCTTTTGAGCTGAAATAAATGCAAAACTATTATACATTATTTTAATGTTGTCAGTTTTCATTTTAATTTCAGTTTTAATCATTTCATTTGAAATATATATATATTTTTTTTACATTAAGTTAAACTAAATGACAATGAGATGTTGCTTTTTTTATATAATTTTGGCTAACAATTTCAACTACAAATTGTTTTGTTGTTGGTTTTTTTATGATTTTAGTTAAACTATAATATACAATGCAGGTTTTTTAGCTGAAAATAATAATAATAATAATAATTTTATATATATATATATATATATATATATATATATATATATATATATATATATATATATATATATATATATATATATATATATATATATATATAAACACACACACAGTACAAACCAAAAGTTTGGAAACATTACTATTTTTAATGTTTTTGAAAGAAGTTTCTTTTGCTCATCAAGCCTGCATTTATTTGATCAAAAATACAGAAAAAACAGGAATATTGTGAAATATTATTACAACTTAAAATAATAGTTTTCTATTTGAATATACTTTAAAGAAATAATTTATTCCTTTGATGCAAAGCTGAATTTTCAGCATCATTCCTCCAGCCTTCAGTGTCACATGTAACATCAGTCGATCACATGATCATTTAGAAATCATTCTAATATTCTGATTTATTATGAGTGTTGGAAACAGTTCTGCTGAAAATATATTTGATCAATAAAAGGGTAAAAAGAACTGCATTTATTAAAAAAAAAAGAATTCTAATAATTTTCTTTACTATCACTTTATATCAATTTAACACATCCTTGCTGAATAAAAGTATTGATTTTATAAAAAAAAGAAAGAAAGAAAATTACTGTCCCCAAATTACTGACCAGTAGTGTATATTGTTATTACAAAATATTTATATTTTAAAAACATAGCTTCTTTTTTTTTCTGTTTTACTTTTAATTCATCAAAGTATCCTAAAAAAGTATCATGTTCTGAAAAAATATTAATCCGCAGAACTGTTTCCAACTTTGATAATGAATCATCATATTAGAATGATTTCTAAAGGACCATGTGATAATGATCCTAAAAATTCAGCTTTGCATCACAGAAATAAATGATAATTTAAAGTATAATACATTTAAAAACTATTATTTTAAGTTGTAATAATATTTCACAATATTCCTGTTTTTTTCTGTATTTTTGATCAAATAAATGCAGGCTTGATGAGCAGAAGACACTTCTTTCAAAAACATTAAAAATGGTAATGTTTCCAAACTTTTGGTTTGTACTGTGTGTGTGTGTGTGTGTGTGTGTATATATATATATATATATATATATATATATATATATATATATATATATATATATATATATATATATATATATATATATATATATATATATATATATTAGTTTTAAACATTGATATTACTGTACAAATTATATTTGTACATAAATGAATTCTAGCATATCAAAAGTGACATTAAAGACATTTCTAATGTAAAATTTTTTAATAAAAACTGTTCTTTTAAATTTTCTATACATCTGTTTATCCTAAAAAATAAAATGTATCAGTTTCCACAAAAATATTGAGCAGCACAACTGTGTTCAACATTAATAATAATCAGAAATGTTTCTTGAGCAGTAAATCATCATATTATTCTGATTTCTGAAGATCATGTGACACTGAAGACTGGAGGAATGATGCTGAAAATACAGCGGAGCATCACAGAAATAAATTACACTTTAACACAGATTCACACAGAAAACAGATGATTTACATTAGAATAATATATCATTATTTTTACTGTGCATTTGATCAAATAAATGCAGCGTTGGTGTGCAGGATAGACTTCTTTAGGGTGTCTATGATAAGGCTAAAGAAAGAAGAGTTGTGCGTCTGACAGGCGATCCATCACAGCGTCACTGTTTGTCTGCTGATCCTTTATCAAGAGTGTAAATGGAAATGAAGTGAGACTCGTTTAAAGTCCATCAGATTGTTTCCTCCTGCAGGCCGTGAGACACACACACACACACACACACACAGCTGTACAGGGACTGCCAGGTTAAAGCTCCTGACCCAGGGACAGTGATTAATGTTCTCTGAGAGGGAGTTTCTGCTCCAGAAGTTTCTCAGGCATCGTGGGCTTTTCCTGTGTGCTGCTGGATCTGGGTTCCTCTGATTTATTGTAATGAGTTTTAATTTAAGCTTCAGTTCGTCTGGTTTGACTCACTCTGAGAGCAGACAGGCAGAAGAAAGCAGGTGATTTCAGATTGTAAAGTTTGATCGCTCGGGCCGAGTCACGTCACAGGGGTTTGTCTAAAAGGGGAATCCTATGAAACAGAACCAAAAATAAGGAGCTGTTTTGCAATTTTATTTAAAGTCATATTTTAATGTGTATTTTATTAAAAAATAAAATAAACATATATCTTCTACAATATAAATATTTATTCAATTTTATTTCAATTGTTCATTTTTATTTTATTTTAAAATGAAATAAACATATACTATATATTCTAATATATTTTATTAATATATAAAATAGTTGTTTTTGTTTTTTATTAAAATTTTGTATTTTTTATTTCATAAAATTAAATGTTTATAATCAATTTTATTATATTTCTTTCTCTTAAATATATGTATAAACATTCATATACTGTGTACGTTAAATTATTACATAAATATTATAGATTTTTATCTAATTTAATATTTTATTATACTATTATTTTAATTTAATATTTTATTATAATTTTACTTTTAGAAAAAAAATCTCAATTGTAAATAAAATGAAAAATTATAATTTAATATAATAATATAATAAAAAAATATTTTTATTTTGACTTATTTTTATTTTACTAAATATATATGCTACTATTAATATTTTTTAATGTAATTTATTATATATATATATATATATATATATATATATATATATATATATATATATATATATATAAAATAATATGACAAAATTATGTATTTCATAGTTTTTTTTATATAAATATAATAATTATTATAATAATAATATAAAATATAGCTATTTTAAAAATATACTTTTATTTGATAATACACGTCTATCTCTTTATGATGCGATGTGTCTGTCCTGTTTCTCATCATTGGTTTTCTCGTGTTGTGTTGTGTTGTGTTATGGTGACCTGTCCTTCTCTCTCATGCACTCAAAGGCAAATGTAGATGTTTAACACGCTTCACACACATTGACCGTATGTTGTGCGTGTCTGTTTTTTTCCAGCACAATCCGGATCAGTCGGAAAGGATGGCACATGCTTCTCAACTTCTGCTTTCACACGGCTCTGACGTTCGCCGTCTTCGCCGGAGGCATCAACCGAATCAAATACCCCATCATCTGCCAGACTGTGAGTCTCTCATCTGCGTCGCTTCATCTCTGCCGCTCACATTCGGTCTTTCAGTGCATTAAATCGATTATTCATGTGTGCCAGCATTATAATTTGGGGTGTGCATGTTTTTCTGATTGCCTCCTGCGTACAGTCTTTGACCGTAATGAATACGCTGTATAGACTTGAATGAATCCATACAGAGAGACATATATTTGCACTTAAGATGCTGTGGTGCCTTTAGGGGCTTTCAGTGGCGCTTTTGTCGAAACCTGTGTGTTTTTGAGTCTCTATTCTTGTGAGTATCACTAAAAAGCTTCGGTCGTTGTCTTCCTGACTGCATTTCGTCTCACATTATAAACTAAAGATAAAGCATGGCTCAGTGTGATGCTGTGGGTTGGTTTCTCTGTATAATGGGCTTTATTTGGCTCTGAACCCTGCAGGATTCAAATGCATCTTGATTATAAAAAAAAGATTATATGTGGTGTGTGTGTGTGTGTGTGTGTATATATCTATATGTACACACACACCACATTCAGGTCAAGTGAATAAATGAGAACCAAAGAAACCAAATTGAATAGTAGTATTGTAAATTGTACTTGAATTTGATTACTTTCTAGCTTTTATTCAGAAATGACGCTTTAAATAGATAAAATGATGATAAAGACATTCATAATGCTACAGAAGATTTCAATTTCAGATACATTTTTGAACTTTCTATTCATCAAAGAAACCTGAAAAAAGTATACCCCGCTGTTTTCATCATGATAGCTACAATGAAATCATTTTAAATAAAATACATTTTAAAATATATTCAAATACAAAGTGGGAATTTTAAATAATAAAAATAATATTTTTTCTTTACTGTTTTTGCTTTAATTTGGATAAAATAAATGCAAGCTTGATGAGCATCTGATGAAAAAACGTAAAAATCTTACTCTTCAAATATTTAGTGTTGGCTGATTATTCTTATCGATTGAAACAAAAGTGCTTCAGTCAGGATAAAGATTATGAAAAGGGCTTAGAGTTGCTGCAGAAAACAGAAAAAAAGTGAGCAACAACAAAAACATGTTGCTGGAGACAGACTTGTCATTGAAAATATAAACAGTTTTTTTTTGCCAGCAGGAGGCGCTTTAAAAACAGCAGAAACAGCGGTTTCCAATTGGCTGTAATCGATTAAAATATTTAATCGCGATTAATCACATGATCGTCATGAGTTAACTCATGATTAATAAATTAATCTGACATTTTTATCTTCTCTAAATGTACCTTAAATTAATACTGTTCAAGTTTTTAATACTCTAATCAACATAGGTATGAACAAATATGAATGTTTAATGTAAATGTATGTTTATATATATGAAATGACACTGCCAGTAGGTCTTAATGAGCATCAGTGAATCATTAATTCAACTGATTTGTTCAAATGGCTGATTCATTCACAAATGAATCAAACTGACTCACTCAGTTTGCTCATCAATGATGAATCACTGCTGTGTGTTGCTCGTTTGCAGAATTGTGCAAAATTTGACAATATTGTGTCTAAACTATAACACAAGATTAACTTCATTTATTGAACTGCTTTATAAAATCGATTTCACATTTGCAGCAATGCAGTTATTTGGGAAAAAATGGCTCACTTGTTTTTTGCGTGATATTGCTAAACTATATTAACTGTTAACTGTCACCGTCCCGTATACGGGACGCCTAAATTTACTTCAATATATTACAATTATATCCTAATCTAATCATGACAAACTATATATCGTTGGAAAGGTCTAAGACTCCTAAATAGATATTTGACCACGTTTTGTTGTTAAAAATTATGAAGGAACAGTAAAATATTAATTTATAAAAAGAGTGCACCTCAAAACATATACATCATAACAGGAGTTCTGACCTTTCTCTAAATTATATATCATTTGAAAGCTTATATACTCCAAATTCATCTTATGAAAACCATTTTGAAATCGGACACTGCGTTACCATGGAAATCGTACTTTAAAATCTTTTAGCGTGCTCCTCCCCCTTAGTGGGAGGTGTCATATTCCAAATATATTACGGTCTTTTAAAATCAAAACTTTTCATAATCTTGACAAAATACATATCGTTGGAAAGGTCTGAGTCTCAAGATTCCATATTTGGTGGTTATTTTGTCATAGACATAATATTGAGAGAGAAATTGATACATTTGTGACAAACAAATGCATCCAAAAAATTCAATGGAGTTTCAATGGCACCCGGTGGCTTTTTGTGGTATAACGCCTAAACAAAATTGCATATGAACCTACATTTTTTTTTATATCAACTTCAAATTTGGAACACAACTTATTTAGACACATGGCTTTAATTTTATAGCAATTTTGGATTAAAACATATTTTATAAAATATTTACTTTATATAAAATATAATAAAAATAAACTAATAAATGTATTTACAGTAAATTTAAAAACTTCTATAACTTTTTTATGCTTTCATTTTTTTAAATGATTTCACTTCTGCAATAATCTGCAGATTGTCTTCTTTAAAAAGAGACCAACCTTTGGTCTGTATTCAAAAGCGTTTATGAATTATAACAATTTAAGTGTGAATAGTGTACTTTCACGTCTATGTTCAAAAATGGGGGTGACAGTTAAAAGGTTAAATGGAATAAATATAAGACAAAACATAGGTATTTTTGCACTCATATCTTGTGTTTTTGGACATATAACTGTAATAGCCTAACTAATATCAAGCAGGGGTTTTGGCCCATGTGATTTCACAGTGAAATGAAGACTAAATGTCCCGTTGCTCCTCAAGGTCATCGATTTCCTCACGATTGCTCACGATTGTTCTGGATTGAACATGTTGTTGAGCTCTGGGTTGGTCAGAGATTTTCAGTGTCACGGCTCAAGGTCGTCATCAGATTTATATTTCTCCGTCTTCGTGTGTTTGATCTCAGAGGGCCATCTCTGATTGGCCTCGGCCGAGTGATGGATGGCGCAGGAAAGTGTAATCTGTGCGATGGGAATCCACCGTCTCTCATTCTCTCCTGATGATATGGATCCGGGTTATTGTTCTCGCTCTCCTGAGTGTTTGTGAACATATGTTGTGTTCAGACGCTGAGAGAATCTGATTATTCTATTCGCCATCTCGGCAAACACAGCGACTCGTAAGTGGATGAGAGAAATTATATTTAGATTCCTGCTGGATATTTGACAGCGCAGCATTTAATTTAGATTACAGATGAATAAATAAGCACAGTGTGACAGCGGAGACAGAAAGCGTATTTAGTGTTATGTTCAAATGCGTATGCTTAACATTGATCAGTGTTTCCTTACAGAACTGATATCGGCCTGGCTGATTAACCACATAAATACTGGTTCATGTTTAATATGCAAATTTTTAAGGCTACAAATGATCAAACGCTGCTGTTACAGCGGTTTCACACTCAATCTACTGGATGTTTTCGGTCTCTGATTAATAGTGTTTAATCCAGTAATAGCTCGTTTAGAGTAATTGTACAAGCGTCCAGCTTCTGGTGTCAAATCTTGAGTGATTGTGGTCAAGTAAAGGTCAGAATAAGGTCAGTAATATCTCCGGATGAACTCTTCCTGGACTGAAGCAGCTCAGCTTTACTTGATTCTCCATCAATCATGTTTTAGAGTCTCAAATCTGATCCTCAGGCTCTTTTGAGGAGCGTTTGTTTCCAGAAGCTTTACTTTCACTGTTCCTATATATATATATATATATATAACTGAGCAATTTTTTCTCCATGTTCTTAATAAACCAGACTATATCAGTCATAAAAGCCTGATGAACACATGAACACATGAACATTTGGGATTATTGACATAATCAGTTGTTAATGGCACATACTTGGAAAAGAAGTGACACATAAAGGTATTCAGTAATGCACATGCACACTTTTTTTTTTACATTTGAAATGCATGTTGGGTAAAATAAGTGTTGGTTTTATTTGAGAAACTTGTAATATTTTTCATTAGCTCCATCAGCTTTGACATGCTTTTGTCATTCAAGCTGATATTTTTCATTCCTCCAGTCTTCAGTGTCACATGATCTTTCAGAAATCATTCTAACATGATGATTTACTGCTCAAGAAACATTTCTGATCATTATCAATGTTGAAAACAGTTGTGCTGCACAGTATTTTTGTGAAAACCGTGATACATTTTATTTTTCAAGATTTACAGATGAACAGAAAGCTCAAAAGAACAGCGTTTATTTTGAATCTCATCATAAATGTCATAAATGTCTCACTTTTGATAAATCTTACTGACCCTGAACATTTTACCATGGTATTTACATGGTCGTAGATGCTGCTGAAACAGTACTTTCTTGCATAGTTTTATCTGGATTTGTATCAGTGTGTGTTGCGCTTCAACCACTGAACTGTGTGTTTGTGTGTGTGTTTCAGGTCGGTATCGTCTTGCATTACTCGTCTCTGTCCACGATGCTCTGGTTGGGCGTCACGGCACGAAATATCTACAAACAGGTGACCAAAACACCACAGCAGCCACAGGACGGAGACCACGCGCCGGCTCACCCCTCCAGATCACCCATGCTGAGGTACGGCCTGTCCAGCTTGTTCTCTGGTCAATGACACTTAGGGACAGTTCTACTAAATATTGCAAATTAGTGCAAGAGCGCAAATCTGAAACCGTGCTGATGGGAGGGGAAATTTCCGCTGGTTATTTACTAACAGTGCGCAAATTAAAGAATACAGACGCAACATCTCATTTGCACACTGACCAACACAATATACCAAGCGCAGCTCAAATTAGTGTAGTCTCAAATAAAGGAGCCACAGTACGTTGAGAAGAACTGGAGGACAAAAAATGTAAGTTAACTTGATTAAAAATAACATGTCTTGGCAAACAATATTTGTTTGGATTAATGTGTTCTTTCTGGCATTCAAAATAAATTAAAGCATGTGGACAAAATCCTCTTCCTTCTACCATGCACTCTGTTGTATGCAGTGCCTCTTCCTAGAAGCAACAAATGCTGCAATTTCAAGTGCAAAAAGTATTTTTTGCATGTTTAATGATAACGCAAATGCCAGGAATTTGATGAGCACAAACGTTAGTAAAACGCGTTGCATGCTTCATCAGCCCAATCTCTCAGCAATTTGTACACAATTTTGCGAGGTGGCTAATTCATACAACCTCACTCGTAAAAATTCATACAATTTTTGCTAAATTGTACGTATTTTGCGAATTGCACAATTCATATACATTTCTACGAATTATCTAGACCTAACCCCGCCCCTAAAACTTCCCGTCACGTACAAAATTGTACATGTGAGGTCGTACGAATTAACCACCTTGTAAAATATGTACGAACTGGCCGTCAGATAGCGTTGAATTAATCTGAATACTCTCCTCCCATAAGTTTTGTGTCTGAAAGGGAAACTAGTACAAATGCATTTTAAATAAGGTCAGGCGGACTGAAAAGCCTTCATGTAGAAATGGATAAATATTAATTCAGCTTTTTAAAACAAATAAAGAAACCGTGTAAGGGTACTGTATGGTTATTATGGGAAACTCTGAGCATGTAAAAAGCTTGTGACATATAAATGCACATATCAACCCCATTCCCACTTTATTTAACGTTCATGTAAACAATACATTCAGACTCATAAATCAAATTGAATTCAGTCTGATTGCAACAAAAATTGTGCACGTAAACATACTGAAAATCTGGCTTGTAAACTTGAGAAACAGCTGCAGGATCCGCCGCGTAACCTTCATGTTAACCTTCTGTCAGTGTCAAGATAATAAACCCAATCAATCTGTGTTGAGCTGAGATTTAACATGTGAATTAAGCTCCTGCAGAGCGTATTAATGTACGATCACAGAACAGCTTGTGCCTTAATCAATGTGTGCTGAATACAGTCTTCACCTTTGCTCTGGGCGTGTGGAAATTACTGATTATACCACGGTAAATCTGTCAGTGACTTGTATTATATAGAAGCATAAAGCACAGATTCCATGTTTAATTGTTAATTGGTGAGTTTAGCTGCTTGCAGATGTTGATCACACAGCATTATACGTAATTAACCATTTAGAGGAATATACACGCTGAACTATCGGTTTTATAACGGTCCTAACTTTCTATTTTTCATTTTCATTTTGTTTCATTTTGTTTAAAATTAGTTTTTTGTTGTTGTTGTTGTAGTTGTTTCATTTTAAATATTGATATTTAAATTTCATTTATTTTAGTACATCAAGTTAAACTAAATTAAAGTGAGTTTGAATTGATTTAGCTAAGTTGATAATTACAATATTTTATATTGTTTTATATACTATTAACATTTTTATTTTAAGTATTATGTAATATTTTATTTTTATTACATTTTTGTTGTTGATGATAATGTTGTAAATGTCTATAGTTTTTATTAATAATTTCAGTGTCAGTTATTTTAGTACATCAATTTTTTTTTAAATGTATTATTATTATTTTTTTTCATTTATATATGATATTTAATTTAAGGTGACATTTATTTTAATATGTATGTGTTTTAATGTGTGTGTGTGTGTGTGTGTATACACTACATCTTCAAAATAAGTGTAAGATTTAAGTATAAATGTTATACTATATATATATATATATATACTGTATATACACAATTATTTTTTTAAATATCTACATATATGTGTGTGTGTGTGTGTGTGTGTGTGCACTTTCACCAAACTATAGCATAGGGAAGACAGAACTAACATGTTCCTCAGTTCCACTTTTTTGCTTTTTTGTGTGTGTGTGCATATTTTCAGAGTCTAACGCAGCTTGGTTCAGCTTGTGCTTGTTCGTGGCCTTTAATCTGGGATTTTTAGTAGTTCTGAGTGGAGTGCTTGGGTTTGATTGTGCTGAAAGTAGGTCACATAAAAGCCGAGCGCAGACATTGTGTTCTCTGTCAGAAACGCTGTGGCCTGTAAGATATGAGTCAGACGCTGAGAGCCAGATCTTTAACCAGTCTTCCATTTACCCCCCAATTCACCCTCTTTTCTCCAAACTGATTTGGTTTTTAATCAAACCATTAAAGATTTTCATGTACATTGCACACTAGTATTCTGTGCTTGTAGAAGAAGTGCATACTGTGCATATTGCATTCTTCAGACAATAGTGTTTTAAATAAGAATAGTTTCTATTCTGAACCTGGAGACCTGATCAATAGCTCACTAATGTTGTTTCTCGTCTGTGATGTGCACTTTCACCGGTTTGATTGAAACCGGTTTCTTTCCAGAGTGATTCTGCTGTTTGACTGCAAGCGGCGTGATTGTTTTTCATTTATCTGTCTTCAGAATAATTCCCTCGCGCTTCGAGCCTCCTGCGGTTTGGTTTATTTCTTGATTGTTGGTTGGATCAGCACATCTATTTTACACGCTCATCTTTCTTTCTCAGACGCAGACAGTTTTCTTATTGCATTTGGGTTTTCAGTCCATTGCAACTTCATGTTGCAGACTCATTTAAAGGGCTATGGAACATCATTTAATTTACAGTTACTTGTTTATTACATCCTAGTCACATCAGGTTTGTGTTTTAAGACAAGACACTACAGTTGAATATGATTTTTTTTTAAATGTGTATGTTATACGTGGTTTAAAAACGTTATTACTGAAATGTTGTTTAAATAAACACTAATTTGCATAAACTTCCAGAACAGAAATATGAATATTCAGGTTAAATGTTAAAATAAATTTTATCGCCATATTTGATTTTAAAGATTTTCTTTAATGTAGGAGCTACTTAAATGGAGAACAACTCTTTAAAGATATGTACTTTAGCTAAAATCTATAGACGAAATAGATAGGTTCAATAAAAATCAACACTTAAAAGCCTATTTTGGTTGGTTTCTTTCTATTAGTCTACTAAACCTTGATCAATGCTTGAAAAAAAGCAATGCTTTTGAGTGTCTTGCCTTTTTAAATTTTAAATGCATTTGAAATACTACTAATGCATAAAAAAACAACAATAATACAGCAGAAATCACATTTTGTGTAAGTGTTTTACGGCTACCTGTTGTTTTTGTTCTGCTATTAAAGTCACCTTTTTTTCAGCCCATTACGCATCAGATCCTGTGTAAACACTGCTGCTGTAATGAAGGTCGCAGACGCAGCGGTGAATCTGTAATTTAACGGAGCTGAGAGTCACAGCGCACCGATCGTTTCACCTTCATTTTGTTTCAACATCACCTAAAGTGCTGATATCTGATTGCATGAGTCGTTTGCGCTGTAATAAGTCCATCTGTATGGAACAGTTTGACCCATTCCTGCCAATTTGTGGGATTGGTGGTGAATCATGATCCTAGAGCTCATTCTTCTACTTACATGATTGTTTTTGCCTTATTGCACCATTTTCATCCACGTTATGATCCCAGTGACAAGTATTGCTGGCATTTTTGTGAAAGCGCTTGTATAAATTAGTGTTTATGATTTCAGCTGTAAAGTTTCTCCTGCTTTTAGTGGCTGAACGTCTGTTATAGTTGATCAAATCAACTAATATAACAAATATAACTGCAGGACTAGATTATAAGGTGCATTATTTGAATGCTTGGCTAAATAGATGTGTCTTTAATCTAGATTTAAACAGAGAGAGTGTGTCTGAACACCGAACATTATCAGGAAGGCTATTCCAGAGTTTGGGAGCCAAATGTGAGAAAGCTCTACCTCCTTTAGTGGACTTTGCTATCCTAGGAACTACCAAAAGTCCAGCGTTTTGTGACCTTAGGGAGCGTGATGGGTTGTGGCGTGGTAGAAGGCTAGTTAGGTACGCAGGAGCTAAACCATTTAGGGCCTTATAGGTAAGTAATTAAAAGTTGTAACTGATATGGAACTTAATAGGTAGCCAGTGCAGAGACTGTAAAATTGGGGTAATATGATCATATTTTCTTGACCTGGTAAGGACTCTAGCTGCTGCATTTTGGACTACCTGTAGCTTGTTTATTGAAGATGCAGGACAACCACCTAGAAGTGCATTACAATAGTCCAGTCTAGAGGTCATGAATGCATGAACTAGCTTTTCTGCATCAGAAACAGATAACATGTTTCGTAGCTTGGCAATGTTTCTAAGATGGAAGAATGCAGTTTTTGTAACATTGGAAATATGATTTTCAAAAGACAAATTGCTGTCTAATATAACACCCAGATTTCTGACTGTAGAGGAAGTAACAGTACATCCGTCTAGTTGCAGATTGTAATCTACAAGATTCTGTGTAGTGTTTTTTGGTCCAATAATTAATATCTCCGTCTTATCCGAATTTAATTGGAGAAAATGATTGGTCATTCAATATTTTACATTTTTAACACACTCCGTTAGCTTAGATAATTTAGAAGTTTCATCTGGTCTGATTGAGATATATAGCTGAGTATCATCAGCATAACAGTGGAAGCTAATACCTTATTTTCTAATAAGATTACCAAGAAGCAACATGTAAATTGAAAATAGAAGAGGACCTAGGACAGATCCTTGTGGCACTCCATACTTTACTGGTGATAATTAAGACGCAGCACTAAGATCAAGTAAAACTAGCAATGAGATGCAGCTTTGATCTGACGAAAAAAGCAAGTCATTTGTAATTTTAACAAGTGCAATTTCTTTGCTATGGTGGGTCCTGAAACCTGTAAAATAAATAAAATAAATATTTGAAATGGTTCAAATATTAATTTGCCAGTTCACTAGGATCTAGTTTTGGTTTCTTAATAAGAGGCTTAATAAGCGCCAGCTTAAATGGTTTTGGGACGTGACCTAAAGATAAAGATACAGGTAACAACTCTTTCAGTAATTTAGTGGGTACAGGATCTAATAAACATGTTGTTGGTTTAGATACAGTGATAAGTTTATTTAGCTCTTCTTGTCCTATAGTTGTAAATCACTGCAGTTTTTCTTTGGATGCGATGGATGAAGCTGAAGTGTTAGACGCTGTAGAATCTAAGTGTTCTGAAGTGTTCTTACTAGTGAAGAATCAGATTTTTTTCTAGAGCCTGCATTACATTTATATTTTGACCTCACTATTCGGGGACAGACACAGTCTAGATTGCACAGTACAATTATTTATATCCTTTAAGTGGGTAGAACAAAAGTCATCATAGCAGTTATTTGAGAACTGGCTTACTAGTCATATGTCTTCGACAATTCATCTTTGATCACAAAAATCAATTACTTTTAAACAGATACTCACAGAAAATGGGTATTTTAAATTGGAATAATATTTCACAATTATTACTTGGTTTTGATCAGCCTGGGTGAGCAGAAGAGACTGTGTGAGATTGGTTTTCAGTTTGCTAAACGGCTGAATTCTGTATCACACAGCGGACAGCTTTTTCCTCAAACGTTGGTTAATTTCATGAATTATTCAGTGTGTTTGGACTAACCCGTGCATCTGCGCTCAGAGGGGGGCCGTTTTAATCTCCCAAACACGAGCGCCGCAGAGACACGCCGGGATCCTATTGAGATGTCATAACACCGCCTGAAATTACACTCATTTGCTTGTATGTTATTCTGGAGAGCACGCATGTAGTTCGCTCCCCTCAGGTCGGTGTGTGTGTGTGTGTGTGTGTGTGTGTGGTTTCTGAAAGTAGATAATGTGCTGATGCTGTTGTATCTTTGCTTGCTGTGCCGATCTCATGTGATTGACTATAATGTCATCTGTGACAGGAGCCAGTGGATGGAAATCAATTTCACACACACACACCAACACACACCAACACACACCCACACACACACACACAATCACATCAGCTGTGTGTCCTATCAGCGTGACCTTGCACCAGGTCATAGTCTTCCTCCATTTCTCAATGTCTTCAGCTGATTCATGGAGGTGTGTTTGTAAAACGTGAAGAGCGTGAAGAGAGGCATTCTGGGACCTCATTCGCTTTCATTACATGTATAAGAGCAGTGTATTTATCGCTCAGTCTCTTCACGTGAAAATGCAAGAATGAAAGTCATTCAAGTTTGAAGCGACATAAGTAAATTATTACATAATTTGGTAGCTTTTCTTTTCACGTATTTGTAATTTTAACCAAACTAGTTAAGTACAGTCAAAATGTTTAATGCAATTAGTAAAATACAGTAAAAAATTGATAAAAAAATAATCTTTTTTACACCGTTTTTACTTAAATGCATGGAACAGCACATGTAATTACTTTATATTATTATAACTATTAAAATTATTATAGGTTATATTCATTCGTTTTTATTAATATTTAGAATTAGATTTTGTACTGATTTCAGGTTTCACTTTAATTTTAGTTTATTTCTAAAAAGTCTATTTGTATTTTAGTTTGTTTAATTAATGCAAGTAGTAAAATACAGTAAAAATCTGAATAAAAATAATCAAATGCATGTTTATCACATTTGTTCTTTAAATAAATGTTGTTGTTGTTGTTTTATATTGGATATGAATATTTATATTTTGAAAAATCTTGTTTTTATATTTCAGTATTTTTATTCAAAAGTATTTTAATAAGATAATAAAAGTGTTTTTGTTTCAGTTTAATTTCAGTTAGTATTTTATTACTATTTAGCAAAGGCAACAATTTGTACATTAAGTTAAAATTATAAACATCTAACTAACTAAATAACAACTAGTTTAATGTCACATACATTTAAAGCAAACTCTAGCATTTCTGGAGTAATATCATACACGTTTTTTCATCTTTTTCTAATTTTTTCTGTCTTCTGCATTGGTTTTGGGGTTTTCACATTGCTCTGATCTTATTTCTGTAGAAACTGATTTTCCTTTGTGTTTAATGCTTCTCTCAAACAGCCCTGGCAGGTCAAATAAATCCCTCATAAACGCTCTCTCATCCCTGTTACTCCAGCGTTTGATGAAACCCGATGCTGTATTTTTAGCATCATCATTTTGAACCGCATTAAGCAGGAGAGAATGTGATCATTTGTTTTGTGTGGTTTGTGTCTGCAGGTTTTATTTAGTGAGTGCAGGAGTTCCCTTCATCATCTGCGGCATCACAGCAGCCATCAACATCGAGAACTACGGCAGCGGAGAGCAGACGCCATTGTGAGTAGCAGCTAAATCAGTCCGATGTGTTGTTTGACACTCTTTCATATATATGAGTAACTAAAAGTATCATACTGCATAATAAATATGAATTGAATGACGAATGCATGAAGATCTGTAACCACCACAGACTTTGAATGGGACCTGACCCTTCTTTCAGAGTAATGCTTTGACTGATTTTTAAACTTTTATTGTGTAATATTTGGTTGCATTTTTGCATGCGTAAAAGACCTCAAGTGAAGATTTTAGTTAATGAGTTAAAGTAATTTTGCTATGTGCTTTTGTAAAAAAAAATTTCTCTGTAGCGTCTTTTATTTCAGATTTAGACATTTAAATACTTTAATAGTAAAGCTTATTTAAGTTAGTCGTGAAGTCAACATTTCTTTTTTCATTAGGGTTAAGTTTTTAGTTTTTTTTTTTTTATGAACTGAATTAAGTTTTTGTTTTTTCATCTAATATTTTATTTTATTTTATCATGTTATCTTATCTATTTTATTTTTCTCCCCAGCTTTAATTACTGAATTTAAAAAAAATGTGAAGATGATTCTATTTTGCATTTTAATTAATTTGTATCTTTGCGACATTGATATTTTTACAAACTGCAAAGTTGATCAGTTATGAAACAAATTCAATTATATTTTTAGTTTTGATCTTCATTTTAGTTTTAGTAATTTGATTTCATAATTTTATTAGTTTTTATATTTTATATTCTATATAGCTTTATTTTCATTTCAGATTTAATAATTTTGGTACTCGACAATGCAACATTTCTATTTCATTTTCATTAGCGTTAAGTTTTTCATCTAATTTTATTTCAGCTTTATTAATTAAATTAAAGAAAACTATTTTTAAGTTTAAGTTAACAATAACAACTCTATTTTGCATTTTCATTCAACTCAACTGTATCATTGCAGATTTTTTATGTATCAATGTTGCAAACTTCATAAATTATGAAACCAATTCAATTTAAGCTGCTCTGCAAAATACAGTAGTGTTATTATTCATCTTAGTTTTGTCAAAGTTTTGTTCTAATCCGATGTCAGTGCTGTCAAATTGCTAAAATCTGATTGTTTAGTAACCAGAATATGATCCATAATAAAATAGCGTGCATGCAAACATGTTCAGTAATGTATCCTGTGTTTGTAGCTGTTGGATGGCGTGGGAGCCAAGTCTGGGCGCCTTCTATGGTCCAGTGGCCTTCATTGTGCTAGTGACCTGCATCTACTTCCTGTGCACCATCATCCAGCTGCACAAACACCCCGAGCGGAAATATGAGCTGAAGGCGGTGAGCGAGGAGCAGCAGCGGCTCTCTGACGTCCACCAGGGGGAGCCGGCGAGTGGTCAGTGTCACGGTGGCTGCCCGGGTCTCATCAATCCGTCCATGTTGGCCAACGAACACTCGTTTAAAGCCCAGCTGCGGACGGCGGCGTTCACACTGTTTTTATTCGCAGCCACGTGGACGTTCGGCGCACTTGCTGTTTCGCAAGGACACTTTCTGGATATGATCTTCAGCTGCTTATACGGGGCGTTTTCTGTCACGCTTGGGTTGTTCATTTTGATTCATCATTGCGCAAAACGCGATGATGTGTGGCACTGCTGGTGCGCATGCTGTCCCGGGCGACGCCCCTCAAACGCATACCACGCCCACATCCATGGTCACGCCCACAAACTCAACATAAACGGCGACGCCCACTCCCACTGCCATCTAGATGGTGGGAAACCCGTTCACTGCGCATGTCACGCCGCCGCGCAAAATCACGTGACCTGCCTGACGCCGGTTTCACCATGTTGCGCTGCTCTGCATACACAACAGCTCCTAGAGGATGAAACAAGCGCGCATGTGCTTCTCCATGATGGCTACCGACCTGCCATGCGATTGCACCACTGCTCCAAACCCGTCAGGACTAAAACGAGGCACCAACGTGAACTAGCGTTGCGCATTCCCTCAGGAGCGGATGCCATAAGCGTGCACAGCTCGCGCGCTAACAGCCCTCACGCCCACATTTGCCACTTGGCTCACGAGGTTTGCCCTCACGAGGCGCTCACGCTCTGCCACCATCATCACATGTGCTGCGCAAAAGACGAGCTCCCCGACGCGGGCGAGAGCTTTCTGTGCGGGAAACTCGCAGAAGACGATTTGCATCACGCACATATAGAGCTGCACGCCCGCAGACAGTCGCTGGCCAATCAGAACGGCATCCTGAAGGGAAACGCGCTGTATCCATCCGACAGCACGGGGAATATACGCACGGGACCCTGGAGAAACGAAACTACAGTGTAGTTCGACCCAGCACTAGGATTTAAGAAAGGAACTTTGTTTTTAGTACCATCACAAGCTCTTTCCTGCATCATTCATCGTACAGGATGATTCTGCGGATCGTACGAATACGAGAACGAAAAACCCGGGGCCTCATTTATAAAACACAAATATAATAAATATACAAAAAAAATATGTCTTTGTATAGAAGATGTACAGCCATCATCACTGGGCAAGGAAATCAATTGTATCATTTGAAATCCTTTTTTAAGGGGATTTAATTTTGTTTTATTCCGGGTATTTAGTTTTCTTTTTAGTTTTGTTTTAGGGAAATCATGAATAATTAATGAATTAATCAAATTGACTACCGTCTGACATAAAACAGTTAAAATGTTGCTGAAAACATATGCAGTTATAATAAAAAAATATGGTTGCACTTTTTGATAGTCCACTTTAGATATTCAATTAACTTACGGTAACTTTGCAACTATGCATTCAACTAATTATCGTTAATGTGCAACTTCTCACATTCAGTATGTTGTGGACTTATCAAAAATAAAGTGTTAGAGGATATTAAGCAGACTACTAGTCTCCTAATCCTCTTATGACTGCTAGTTGACATTTAGTTGTAAGTTTCGGATCAGATGTGAGTTTGATTAATGAGGCCTCTGGTTTGAGTCTGAGCGTGTGTTGATTGGCCGCATTCACACTGCACTTCAATCCGGAGTCACTCCCCTTACAGAAATTTAATATTTTTCTGATGATATTTGATTACCGAAGTGGTTGTCCGTCCCAGTCTCTGCAGTGTTTATGTGGCCATTACATTCATACCTTTTCCAGGTAACAGACATTGCCATAGTGAGTGTGTGTTACTGTGAGCAGGAAAATATTGTGTGTTTGTGTATGCAAACATAGTATTATAAAGGATTTTGCCATATATTTATTTTCATAGATGTATTTGAGAGTCCCTTAAATGTCCCATTCATTTCTACAGTAAAAAAAACTTCTAAATACATGAAAATTCACCAGCAGTTTTAAACCATCCAGCTCCTCATGCTTAATATATACTGTGAATATCAACTAGCAAAAACTTAGTAATGCACAAAAAAGGACCGCTTCTGTCTAACTTCTGTTCTGTCATTGAACTGTGTGATGTAAACAGACAAAGAAGCTCCGTTTCAAATCCTCGTGAGCTACTTATCTAGACAGCATTCAGAAGACTAGGCTACATATCCATGCTGCCTTACTGTGAGGACGCATAGAATGATATCCCAGAATGCATTGCTGCAAACATAAAAAAAAAATGCATACAACTTTAGGATTTAGATATTTGAATTGCATATAAAAAATGTCCATTGATTTGGATTACACCATTTTAGCATTACAAATGTGGTTTGATGCATAATTGTCAAGTCATGTATAAATGAATCAGAGCAGATTTCTGTAATAGTGTTAATAAACTGAGTGTGATTTAAATACACAATAACCAGCATAATCAATAAATCCAATTTGTTTCAATCTCATGCATTTTTATTGAATATTGCTTGTTGCACATCTAGTCATATTTTAACCATGTTCATACTTTTTTAGCTAAATTGATTTATTTTCACAATGACCAGATTTATTATTATAAATGTATTTATTAATATTTAAATAAGAATCAAATATAGTTAATTTAGTCTGCTATTATATTAATATAAATATAATCTATTTTAGGAATATTTTAAGATGCATTATGTTTGTGTGTTTATTTATTTGTTTATTTTGTGCTTAATGGTCATGACAATAATGAAAGTGCAAAAGATCACAATTAACAATAGTGCTGTAAAAAAAAGGGCAAAGTGCTCTTTTAAAAGATCTATAGAAAATAAAATGTTATATGCAATTCAAAAACATAAAGCTTAAATTTAGGCCTACATATTTTTTGCAAGGTTTCATCAGAGTCAGCAGATGGTAAAGTGAATATATATATATATATATATATATATATCATAACAATAACAATTATGTAGTGAACTTTTATATGCAATTCAAATGCATAATTCTCATGCATAATTCTCATGCATAATAGCTCACTAGGTTGTGTAACGGAGCGAAAGCGTCTCTCTAGTTGTTCTATTACAGATCTGTGCTGATTCTTTACTGTTTCTATGGTGAACCGCTGTTGTCGTCAAGGAGACGTTGTTTGTGCGAGAACATCATCGCTGGAAAGGAAGTAAAAATGACAGAAGAAGAAATGAACTGCAGAAGAAAGACTAGTAAAGCACTTCACGTACACTAGTCTAGCTGGAGGAAACAAGTGACTGTGATCATCATGCTTTTCTTCATCTGACATGAAGGCGATGTCTGTGTAGTTGCCTCACGTTCTTCAAAAAATTAGATTTGGAAAGAGTGAATCTCAAAAGAGAACATCTGTCATAAACATATCCTGGTCATATTTCACCCCTGAATCAAAAAAAATAAAAAAAATAAAAATAAAATAGCATGAATCCTGTTTTAGGAATAAATTAAATGTATTATTTTAATTTATTTCTTTTTATTCTATTTTAATATTTTTATTTGTGCTTTTATTAGTATTTATATTTATAAATGAAAAGCCTGTTTAAGAAATTCTTTAAGATTTATTATTATTGTTATGCTTTGTCAATAATAATGAATATATATATATATATATATATATATATATATATATATATATATATATATATATATATATATATATATATATATTTTAAGATTTATTTTTAGTGCAAAATTTTCATGGCAAAAGTAATGTAAAAGCTAAGATCACAATCCAAAATCATATATTAATATATTTACTATAATTGTCATGACAATAAAGACAATGCAAAAGATCACAATCCGAATATTTTGAAAATGTTTAGAAAATCTTTATTTTTTAATAATATATATATAAAAATATTGTCTGTGCTTAATTGTCTTGGCAATGAAGACAACAACAAAAATGTATTTTTATTTATTATTATTTTTTCAGCTTAATTCTCATGACAATAATGACACAACTCAAAATATTTCTCTACTTTATGAATTGAATTTCCGATGAAAAATGTGACCTGGACATGTTTTTTTTGAGATTCTCGGTTTTCCATTTAAACTTGTTTTTCAGATTCTCAAATGTAAAAGTTTGGTCTTGGGTTTAACGCACCGCTTGACAGAAAAGAGTTTAATTTCACGCCTTCCTGTTTCCTCTGAAGTGCTGCGCTCTGATTGGCTGTCCTGGTTTGGGCCGGGTTCGTGCCACCCATCAGCTCTTTTATTTTCTGTTTCCATGCTCCACAGACTGAGATAATAAATAATGGAGGATGTGTAAATGAGGAATGATGTGTAGGGATCTTTACGCTGGAGGTGATCTGTCTCTAGTTCAATGCTCAGTATCTGAGTTCAGTTTTGTTGGTTTTAATGCATCTGTCTGCTCCAGGATTGTGATCTACACTGTGAGAGTGAATCAGAAGGTGATGTAAGCTGTTATGACAATTATAACTCAGTTCTATTTAACTCTATGTCTGCACTTCTTTTGTTATTAATGCTTCACGTGTTTGACTTTTAACAGTCTCTCACCAAAAGTGTCAAATATCGAATTATGGACCTTATTTAATTTTTCTCATTCAAAGTGTGCGAGCTGAAAGGGTTGAACTCTTTTAAGGTTATGTGTATTTCCAGAAAATGTCTAATATTTCATCATCACGTTTGACATTTCTGTCCCTTAGGCTTCATTTTCATATCCTTGAGATTAAACACGGTGTCTATCCAGAATAATGTCCGTAATACGGAGTAAAATTATGCTCTGTGATGTCAAACTGGAAATATGTGGGCAGAATAAAGTTTGAAGCAAGAAAATAATCCATATCTTATAGTGTGATGATAAAGAAAGAGAGTAAGAGCAAAGCAAGGTTTTGAAATGTTTTTGAAAGAAGTCTCTTCTTCTCACCAAGGATGCATTTATTTGATTAAAAATACAGTAAAATTACAGTTTTCTGTGTGAATCTGTGTTAAAGTGTAATGTATTTCTGTGATGCTCCGCTGTATTTCCAGCATCATTCCTCCAGTCTTCAGTGTCACATGATCTTCAGAAATCGGAATAATATGATGTTGCTACCATTCAAAAGTTTATGCAGACATAGACATTAATGCTTTTATTTATTAATGATGCATTAAATTGATCTAAAGTGCCAGTGAAGACATTTACAATGTTACAAAATATTCCTATTTCAAACAAACGCTGTGAATCCTGAAAAATAAAATGTATCAGTTTCCACAAAAATATTATTCAGCACGACTGTGTTCAACATTAATAATAATCAGAAATGTTTCTTGTCATCATATTATTCTGATTTCTGAAGATCATGTGACACTGAAGACTGGAGGAATGATGCTGAAAATACAGCGGAGCATCACAGAAATAAATGACACTTTAACACAGATTCACACAGAAAACAGATGTTTACATTAGAATAATATTTCACAATTTTATTTTATTTTATTTTTTACCAAATAAATGCAGCCTCCGTGAGCAGAAGAGAATTCTTTATTCCAAACTTCTGACTGGTAGTTGATACTTTTGTACAGTCACCAAAAAAAAAATAATCATAATAATTATATATATATATAAATTGTTTGTTCAGGCAGAAAGTTTATTTTAGCAGATTTGTGTTCGACGGGCGTTAAGTCCCTCACAAAAGGTCATATATTCAGGGATCTGAACACAAACCCCAAAATTTTACTTTTCAGGTGGAGAAAGCACATCTGAGTCAGTGTAGTGTGTAATTAGCTCTTATTTAATTAAAAAGGCCTTTGAAAGCTTGATCTGTGTGTTCGAGACTCCAGAGCTCATGAAGGTGAGTGTGAGAAACCTGATCATGATTATGATGCACAGGTGTCATCTCTGTAGTTGATTTGATCTGGTTTGTCCTGATCTAAACATGTCCTTGTGTTGGACAGATGACATACTTCTAGTGGTTTTCACCTTTAATGTTTCATGAAGTGATTTTTGGTTTTATTTACAGGCACTTGGTAGAGTCTATTTGTTTAGTTTTTTTTTTTTTTTTTTATTCATTATTTAATTTAGTTTTTATGTTAATTAATTTTATTTGTGAAAAAGAAAAATATTGTATTTATTTATTTTTTACCAAATGTGCAAACCCCATGTTCTGCAGTGAAAGCCATTTAACAGTTGAAGAATTATCTAACATAAAATTAAAATAGTGATTTTTACATCCCACCTTACTGCCCGTCTTTCGCAACAAATAAAATCATATAGAAATACAAATGTAACATTTAATTGTGTTAGTTGCTGGTTGAAAATCTTAATTTCTAAGCAATTTTTTTACCCCAAGTAGTGTTTTATATGTATATGAACATACACATATATTACAAAAAAATAAAAATAAAAACATACCAGGACCAGAAAAAAAGTGCTAAATAAATATGCAATACTATAAATATTCTACAAAATGCAATGATGGCATCCTTCAAAACAGCCTACAAGGATAGAGAAATTTTGTTTTGTGTGTGTTTGTGTTTGTGTGTGTGTGTGTGTGCGCGCCTGCTGGGCTTTCTAAGGACACCAATAATGAACACAATCTGGTTATGTAATATCTTTACATTTATGAAGCATAATCATCTTTTTCCACTTGAGCCAGAAGGCAGAAGCTGCTGAGGATCATTAGAGATCTGCGTTGTGCTGCAGGCCTTTATGTGGACAGACATCACTCGTGTGTTATATATGTAGTTATGAATGTAATCTTCTGCTGTGTTCAGATTTATAGAAATGTATATTAACAGTACGAGAGTCGTGTGTCTCATCCAGTTATTAAAGACGGTCATTTATTTATTTATTTTTATTTTTTTAAATCTCTTTGCTAAAGAAACTTTTCAAAATGTTTATTTATTTTAACTTGTATATAAAAAAATTGTAAAATAATAATACTAAAAACTAGACATTATTTTTTTTACTGAAAATAAAATTAAAACAAAAACAAAATACAAATAAATATAATAATTATAATACAAATAAAAACTAATTTAAATAAAAAAAAAATATTAAAAGAAACAAAAGTGTCTCGATAAACTAAAATAACTCAGTCTCAGTGTTTTATCAGTGATGTTCTGCCATCTAGTGGCCGATTTAATTCATAAAATGTTTAATTGTTTGTCTCCTAAATATTTTTATGCAGTTTTAACGTTAATACGGCAAATATAATCCTGCTATATTGTGAACCAGTGTTTATTTTAGCATAATTGATATACTAGTATGGTATTTATTAATGTTTAATTAGCATTTATTTTTGTTCAATTTTTATTTTAGTTTTTGTTTTTGTAATTTCATTGTGTGCTTTTGTCATTTTTATATATTAATTTATATATTAATAGTTTTCGATTTCCTTTTTTTATTTTTACTTTAATACTTTTTAAATACTTTTTTTAATACTTAAGTACTTATTTTTTTTTATAATTTTAGTGTTTTCAATTACCAAAAAAGAAAATAATTATATTTAATTAAGGCAACATTTCTTATTTTACTCTACTTTAATTTGATGTAATAAAATAACTACAACTTGAACTGAAATTAAAATTGATAAAATGACAAATCACACAATAAAGAAATTAAACGGTAAGCAAAAAATATATAAAAATAAAAGCTATTTCAAGATATTAATAAAAAGTATAGTATCTCAGAAACTAGGTAACACTTTAAAAGGTTTCATTTGTTAGCATTAGTTAACTATATTAGTTAACATGAACTCAAAACACTCATACAGCATTTGTTAATCTTATTTAATGTTTAGTTCAACTTTTACAAATACATTTTTTAAATTAAAAACTGTATCTGTTAACATTAATGCACTTTTAACTAAAATGTTTATAAACTAACATTAACAAAAGATAATAGTTGTTTTAAAAATATATTTATTTATATACATAATTAACTTTTTTCACTTCATTCTTATTTTTCTTAAATATTTTAATTAATTTAAATATATTTAGCTTTCATTTATTTTTTAACAGTTTTAGTCAATTCAGTACTTTAACTCTAAAGTTAGTTAAAGTCAGAGTTAGTTGCAAAGGCAGCATTTTTGTTTAAGTTTATCTAATACTTATTTCAGCTTTTTGTCAAATTCAGAAATTAAAAATGTTATTTTATGGAAAATTATAAAATGACAGACTTTTTATAGTTTTATTTTTGGTTTAAATAACAATAACAACATTATATATTGTGCCGTGCCTTTATTACATTATCTCAATTATAATAAAATAACGCATAACAGTGTTGTTTAGTGAAACGTTATCATAATTCCCAGCATGCACTGCAGCATGACTAAATCATGCGGCTGCTGTCATGGCATTTAGTTTTCTGTCTTTATTTATGCTGTTGATATTGTATGTTCTTCATGAGCCCTTATGGATTTTCAGGTTTCTATGAATCGCTGTGAAGGATATTGATGTGAATCTGGTGTGATGTAGTGATGGCCATGAGAGAGAGAAAAAAGGTATTGAGCATCTAAATCAGTGTTACGGACACTGTGCATGTTGCTGTGTCTCTGTGTCTGTGTGTGTCTCTGTGTCTGTGTCTGTGTGTGTCCCTGTGTATGTGTGTGTCTCTGTGTATGTGTGTCCCTGTGTATGTGTGTGTCCCTGTGTATGTGTGTCTCTGTGTATGTGTCCCTGTGTATGTGTGTGTCCCTGTGTATGTGTGTGTCCCTGTGTATGTGTGTGTCTCTGTGTATGTGTGTCCCTGTGTATGTGTGTGTCCCTGTGTATGTGTCTGTCTCTGTGTATGTGTGTGTCTCTGTGTATGTGTGTGTCCCTGTGTATGTGTGTGTCCCTGTGTATGTGTCTGTCTCTGTGTATGTGTGTGTCTCTGTGTATGTGTGTCTCTGTGTATGTGTGTGTCCCTGTGTATGTGTCTGTCTCTGTGTATGTGTCTGTCTCTGTGTATGTGTGTCTCTGTGTATGTGTCTGTCTCTGTGTATGTGTGTCTCTGTGTATGTGTGTGTCTCTGTGTATGTGTGTCTCTGTGTATGTGTGTGTCCCTGTGTATGTGTGTGTCCCTGTGTATGTGTCTGTCTCTGTGTATGTGTGTGTCTCTGTGTATGTGTGTCTCTGTGTATGTGTGTGTCCCTGTGTATGTGTCTGTCTCTGTGTATGTGTGTGTCCCTGTGTATGTGTGTGTCCCTGTGTATGTGTCTGTCTCTGTGTATGTGTGTGTCCCTGTGTATGTGTCTGTCTCTGTGTATGTGTGTCTCTGTGTATGTGTCTGTCTCTGTGTATGTGTGTGTCTCTGTGTATGTGTGTCTCTGTGTATGTGTGTGTCCCTGTGTATGTGTCTGTCTCTGTGTATGTGTGTGTCTCTGTGTATGTGTGTCTCTGTGTATGTGTGTGTCCCTGTGTATGTGTCTGTCTCTGTGTATGTGTCTGTCTCTGTGTATGTGTGTCTCTGTGTATGTGTCTGTCTCTGTGTATGTGTGTGTCTCTGTGTATGTGTGTCTCTGTGTATGTGTGTGTCTCTGTGTATGTGTGTGTCCCTGTGTATGTGTCTGTCTCTGTGTATGTGTGTGTCTCTGTGTATGTGTGTCTCTGTGTATGTGTGTGTCCCTGTGTATGTGTCTGTCTCTGTGTATGTGTGTGTCTCTGTGTATGTGTGTCTCTGTGTATGTGTGTGTCTCTGTGTATGTGTCTGTCCCTGTCTGTGTGTGTCCCTGTGTATGTGTGTGTCTCTGTGTATGTGTGTCCCTGTGTATGTGTGTCCCTGTGTATGTGTGTGTCTCTGTGTATGTGTGTCCCTGTGTATGTGTGTGTCCCTGTGTATGTGTCTGTCTCTGTGTATGTGTGTGTCTCTGTGTATGTGTGTCTCTGTGTATGTGTGTGTCTCTGTGTATGTGTCTGTCCCTGTCTGTGTGTGTCCCTGTGTATGTGTGTGTCTCTGTGTATGTGTCTGTCTCTGTGTATGTGTGTGTCTCTGTGTATGTGTGTCTCTGTGTATGTGTGTGTCTCAGTGTATGTCCCTGTGTATGTGTCTGTCTCTGTGTATGTGTGTGTCCCTGTGTATGTGTGTGTCTCTGTGTATGTGTGTCTCTGTGTATGTGTGTGTCTCAGTGTATGTCCCCTGTGTATGTGTCTGTCTCTGTGTATGTGTGTGTCCCTGTGTATGTGTCTGTCTCTGTGTATGTGTGTCCCTGTGTATGTGTGTGTCCCTGTGTATGTGTCTGTGTGTCTCTGTGTATGTGTCTGTCTCTGTGTATGTGTCTGTCCCTGTTAATGTGTCTGTGTGTCTCTGTGTATGTGTCTGTGTGTCTCTGTGTATGTGTCTGTCTCTGTGTATGTGTCTGTCCCTGTGTATGTGTCTGTCCCTGTGTATGTGTCTGTGTGTCCCTGTGTATGTGTCTGTGTGTCTCTGTGTATGTGTCTGTCCCTGTGTATGTGTCTGTGTGTCTCTGTGTATGTGTGTCCCTGTGTATGTGTGTGTCTCAGTGTATGTGTGTGTCTCAGTGTATGTGTGTCTGTGTGTCCCTGTGTATGTGTCTGTGTGTCCGTGTGTATCCCTGTGTATGTGTGTGTCTCTGTGTATGTGTGTCTGTGTGTCCCCGTTTATGTGTCTGTGTGTCCCTAGGTAGGTGTCTTTGTATCCCTGAATATGTGTCTGTGTGTCCCTGTTTATGTGTGTCCCTAGGTAGGTGTCTTTGTGTCCCTGAATATGTGTATGTGTGTCCCTGTGTATGTGTCTGTGTGTCTCTGTGTATGTGTGTGTCCCTGTGTATGTGTCTGTCCCTGTGTATGTGTCTGTGTGTCTCTGTGTATGTGTGTGTCTCAGTGTATGTGTCTGTGTGTCTCTGTGTATGTGTGTGTCTCAGTGTATGTGTCTGTGTGTCCGTGTGTATCCCTGTGTATCTGTGTGTCCCCGTTTATGTGTCTGTGTGTCCCCGTTTATGTGTCTGTGTGTCCCTGTCCCTGTGTGTCCCTGTGTATGTGTCTGTGTGTCCCTAGGTAGGTGTTTTGTATCCCTGTGTATGTGTCTGTGTGTCCCTGTTTATGTGTGTCCCCGTGTATGTGTCTGTGTGTCCCTAGGTAGGTGTCTTTGTGTCCCTGAATATGTGTCTGTGTGCCTCTGTGTATGTGTTTGTGTGTCTTTGTTTTTATGTCTGTCTGTCCCTTTGTATGTGTCTGTGTGTCCCTGTGACTGTGTGTCTCTGTGCCCCTGTGTATGTGTCTGTGTGTCCCTGTGTGTGTCCGTGTGTCTCTGTGACTGTGTGACTGTGTCTGTGTGTCCCTGTGTATGTGTCTGTGTGTCCCTGTGTGTGTGTCTCTGTGTCTGTGTGCCTCTCTGTATGTTAAAATACTAACTAAAATACAAGTCTATAATCCATAATAACACTTCCTCCAGTAAAAAAAAATTTTTTGGTCTGAATCAGGAGAGAAATCTGCACAGATCAAGCTCTATTTAAACAACTCTAAACAAATCTGTGGTTGGATTTTGACGTGAATCAAAACACATTTTTTCATCGGAGGAAGCACCTGATGAGTGTTTAAGGGTGAACGATAGCCTGTTTTAAAGATGTTTTTTGAGTTTTATAACTCTGATTGACTGGTGAAAGTAAATATAAAAGGGCGCATGTTTTTCGGCACTGCCAGACACTGAGAGCTCAGGCTGCTTGTTAGTGGAAAGGAGCTGCCAGGAAACTAAAACAGATGATGGTAGTTTTCATCCGTCTGTCGCCCAGCGCTCTCCATTCTGCTCGTTTCAAGTGAATGTCTCACAGTGATGTTTTCCAGTTCCTGCGTCCTTTATGGTATTTGTGCTCCTGCTCATCAAACACACACACACACACACACACAGCAAACTACAGGTGTAAATCACACATAAACACATCCCACACAGTGTAAAAACCAGAAGGAACAAATAAAGAAACAGAAAAAGCAAATCTGTCAATGTTTTGTTTTAAAGTTAGCATACATAAACAGAAAGCTAGATAAATGGATTGACTAATTAATGGATCGATAGATATTAAAATGGACCGAATCTTTTTTCTGCACGTTTTTCTACACGTATCGCTACTTCTGCAGTTTCTAATGGACATTTAACAGAACATTGGGGTACGAATAAATAAATATGCGCACGATAGATAGATAGTCTGTTTCGTTTAGATGTTTTGTTTCAATAAAGCATGCCTTTTTCCTCATATTACAGTATATTACATATACATATGTACATAAACATATCTCATATTACATATTAGTTGACGAGCACTTCCTGTGTGTATTTACTTCTGATGTATTCCCCAGTTGTAAGTTGCTTTGGATAAAAGTTTTTGCTAAATATAAATGTAAAGTAATATTTTATTTTAATATTTAAATGCTGAAGCAAAAAGATGCAAAAGATTCGCGATCCCCGAAATGACTCAAATGATTCGCGAACCCTCTTTGAACTCCCGAAGTGATTCAAATGATTCGCGATCACCGAAATGACTCAAATGATTCGCGAACCCTCTTTGAACTCCCGAACTGATTCATATGATTTGCGATGTGTGTGTCTTTTGGTGGATGGTGTGTCCGCGTGTCTCTGGTTGTCAGCTGTGTTTAGTCGATGGCATTTCTTCCCATTGTTTTCTAACCTAAAACAACAAAATGAACATATTCAGCAGTGCTATGACTTTATATGTCTAGGACTATCGTTTATCCATTGACAAAAGATTTGTAAAGACTGAAATTTAGCGGACAAAACGTATGCCTTATTTAAGTTCAATATCTTCCAATATTATATACGTTTAATCATTTCAGCTATACAAGCTAACTTTAGCTTAGAAAGTGTTCACATAGCCTAACTTCAGCAGCCGCGCGGGACAACTTCAGAAAAGGTTTTAAAAGATTAACTTCGTCAAATGTAAGCATTAGGAGATAAACAGTAGTTACGATAGCTATAATGTCTAATAATATAAAAGAATAAATACCTTTTCGACCAAACAACAGCTTTGGTCGAAAAAACTTTTCTTGTCGACTTACCAAGAGTTTATACAATACAAGTTTATTTATATAGCACAAATAAACAGTTTAATACGTAAATGAAAATAATTATTTATTTGTCTTACCTGTGTTATTTTTCACTTTCTTTTCTTCATGTTTTCCTTGGCCTTCCCTCATAACAGTAGAGCTCCTGGGATGCAAACATATATTCTTCATTCATGCATAAACCTAATTGTAGCTATGTTCAATTATATTATTGAAAGGCATCATGATTTTGATGTTTAAATGCTGAAAACAGACTCCTGATTTAATGACATTATTCATTACAGAAGTTACTCCTATTTTCTTTTTCTAGAATTGAAAATTATTAATTTAACATTAATTTTATTTTACAATGTATTCAAATCTATATAGTAAAACAAATAATAATATCAATCTGCAAATCAAAACTTTTTTTTTTTTTTTTTTGCAATCTGTTTTTTTTTTTTTTTTAGGATTTTGTTTTAGGCAAAAATACCCTTGAAAATCCAATATGAGTTTATATTAGTTTTATTTTGTCAACTCTCTTTGAGTTGCAAGGTGTCAGGTCCAGTGTTGGGAAGGTTACTTTGGAAATGTTATAGGTTACAGATTACAAATTACCTTATTTAAAATGTAATATGTAGTGTCACTGTTTCAAGTGACTTTAAGTAATGTAACTGATTACTTTTCGATTACTTTTCTAAATTTCTATTGTTTTCAAATTTTGATTATTTTGAATCATCTAAAGCAGGCAGGGTTAATGATACAGTGGTACTCAACACTGGTTACTCTCAGATTTCAGAATCCTTCTTCACTTGAATTAAGATTGTAAAGTACAACCACCTCAAAATAGGACTTTAGCAGCTCTTTTTACTTTGCAATCTTTTTTAGGTTAAATACAGATTTAAAATCATAATATATAGTTTAATAGCTATGATACTGTTTTTGAAATCAAATCTTTGCATAGCTATGACAGGAAACATTGGCATCTAACAATGCCTTGGAAAAAAGGCTGTTAATCTAAAAATAAAATAAAATAAATAATCATTTACATAAACCGAAATAGGAAATAAAACAGTTATGGAATAAGCATGTGTCATATTCTGTATCTTCAACTCCAGAAACATTGGTGTCTCATATTTTAAATATGTATATCTGTGAAAATATTCAAATGTAACTCCCTTTGTAATCATTAGCAATATCATAATTAACTGTAATTTAAATACGTAATTTAGTTACATGTAACTAGTTACTGCCCAACACTGGTCAGGTCTGATGATAAAAGATAAAGGACTGAATTTTTCAAGTGTTGGAATGGAAATGGCAGATGAGGGACGAAACAGGTATGTTCACAAACTGTCTCAGATGAATGTCCGCCAAACTTCCGCCAGCCAACGTCAAAAAGCGGACCAAATCCGGAACCAGTAAACGTTATAAAGCGGACCAAATCCGGACATCCCGTTTGCTGGGGAACTGATTCAAATGATTTGCGATCCCCAAACTGACTCAAATGATTCGCGAACCCGCTACGAACTCCCGAGCTGACTCAAATGATTCGCGAACCTGCTACAAACTCCTGAACTGATTCAAATGATTCGCGATCCCCAAACTGACTCAAATGATTTACGAACCCTCTTTGAACTCCCGAACTGATTCAAATGATTCGCGATCCCGCTCCGAACTCCCGAACTGATTCAAATGATTTGCGATCCCCAAACTGACTCAAATGATTCGCGAACCCGCTACGAACTCCCGAGCTGACTCAAATGATTCGCGAACCTGCTACAAACTCCCAAACTGATTCAAATGATTCGCGATCCCGCTCCGAACTCCCGAACTGATTCAAATGATTCGCGATCCCGCTCCGAACTCCCGAACTGATTCAAATGATTCGCGATCCCGCTCCGAACTCTCGAACTGAAATGATTTGCGGTGTGTGTGTGTTTTTTGGTGGATGGTGTGTCGGCATGTCTCTGGTTGTCAGCTGTGGTTAATCGATGGCATTTCTTCCCATTGTCTTCTAAACTAAAACAACAAAATGAACATATTCAGTAGTGTTATGACTTTATATGTCTACAGCGCAGGCGCTGTGGTGGGGCATTCGGGGGCCGTGCCCCCCCTAGCGGTCATTGATGCCCCTCCTACAGGCCATGGCAGCTCCCGCACCATTGGAGAGGGCTTTCAGTAATTGCAATCGCATAAATGGGAAGAGACGGATTAATCTGAAGCACTCATCAATGAACCACATGCTATTCCTGCACTGACTACATTAGTAGTCTTAGTCTACAATATTTTTTTTTATTCCATTTATTTTTAATTATTTATTTATTTTGTTAAATATTTAAAATTGGTCTATTTTGTTATTGAGGAATTTTTTTTTTTCGTTTAATGTTTGAAGAAAAAAAGGCATTCTTAAGCAGTAGGATATAGGCTAATTTTCCTTTTAACATGAAATAAATCCAGGTTTATTATTATTATATAACTCATATATATAGTATAGTCTAATAGGTATATTTTTTATTTACATTTCTTACTTTTTTTTTACTGTATTTCTATGTTATATGTTCTAAGTTTTAATTAAATGCAAATAAAACGAAACATTTGTTTCTTTTTTTAAATTTATATTCAACAGGGGAGCAATTGAAAAAAATAACAGTAGCAGGCAGAATATGCAATGGATTTTAAAAGAAAAAAACGTATACTTTACCCGCGGGATTTTGCAGGCGGTAGCGGGACGAAACTTGATCGTTTGCGCGCGGGAGCGGGAGAAAATAACATATTTTTGCGGGAGCGGGACAGAAAAATCCATCCCACGCGGTCTCTACACTCAAGCGCCAGCATGCTTAACCTTTTCCTGCCCAACCGAGAACCGCAGCTCTCCTTTGATTATTCCCAACTTTGAGAAGCTCCGCTCGCCAGAGTCATTGGACACCATCATGCAAAGATAGATGCGCTAACCAATTTCGACATATGGAAACATCTGAGAACGATTTAACGATGACAAAAGCTCGTACAAGCTCTGTTGAGTCACCGGTTTCTGAGTGCAGCAAACACAGATCAGCTGATTTTGGCCGATTAATAATCAGTTAAACGGTTTAAAAAGTCATTTATTTATTTACAGTATATTATCAAAATATTTAAAAAGGTTTTCCTGCATGGTTAATATATATATATATATATATATATATATATATATATATATATATATATATATATATATATATACGTTTTTTAGAGAAAACAATTATTTCATTCAGAAATAGACATAATGCAGACACAAAATGTTTACAAATATTAGGTTATTTTCTTTTATAATCATTTGTTATTCAAATACATCGCACATACGGAAACTTTGATTTTGTGTCGAATGAGAAAACCAATGTTGGTTTCAGTTTCGTTTTAGTCTAAAATTAATTAGTTTTGGTTTGTCGTTAATATTGCTATAGCTTCTTAGATTTGTAATTCTTGTTCTTTTATAAATACTGTTAATTGAATTTCTTTTGTTGTGGAGTGAGGGGAACTAAAATAGCCTTGCGGAGCTCCACAAATTTCCCAGAAGCTGAACAGTTTTCATTTGCTATTAACCTCAAAATAATTATTAAATGAAATTTGGAGTCCGACTGTCCGACGCATATACAGTGTTACTTATTATACATTTACAATTATTCTATATTCTTTATATTAAATAACATTTTAGCATCCAGATATGTCGGGAACATGGAAACATTTGGATTTGTGCCGAATGAGAGAGGTAGGCGTCAGCTTCAGCTTACATTAATTTGTTTTTGGATTAAGGTTTTTATAGCCTAAACTTTAGAGGATTTGATTTGAAGAGACACTAATAACTGTTTTTATAATGTTTTTAAACATTTTGCTTTAGACTACAGGCATTTTAGCCTTCATTATTTCAGAAAGTAATAGGGCTAATAAAAATGCAATGAGCCCCGACTTAAGTTGTTTTTTTTTTTTGTTTTTTTTACTCTCAAAATGCAATCTTATACAAGTGTTTTTTTTTTTTTTTACTCTTCAAATGCAATCTTATACAAGTGGGGTTTTTTTTACTCTCAAAATACAAGTGTTTTTTTTAACAGTGCAGCAAACATTTTCAAGTTTTTTTTTTTTTTTTTTTTTTTTTTTTTAAGTAGGCCTAGCTTACATTTGGACAAAATCTGGTGCAAGCTGTAAACTGTAAGCGTTAGATCTCTATTTTGTCCTTATTTTTTCCTAACCCTATACTTTATTATTATTATTAAATTATTATTATTAGGCAAATTATAGGTAAAAAATATTGTTTTTAAAAAATAACTTTATTAACCGATATTTCTTCCTCCCGAACAGGTTTCGGAATGGTAATAATATTAGAGGAACGCAGAACAGAAACGTTAAAATATCGATTCTGCTCGGAGTGAACCAATTGAAATTTTTTTTTTCGTTTTCAAGCCCTGATTTTAATAGTAAATGTTCAAACTGTAACTTAAATAAAATAAAATAAAAAGAATAGGGAAAATGCATAATTTTGGTTGTTCATGGCACATGCTTATTGGTCACGGTTTAAACTTGTTACATTTGATTTGCAGCAGGAGCGCAAAATCCATTTCAATTTGAAAAACAGTTTGTCCATCTTCCGTCTATATTATAGACATTTGTTAGCAGCTAATTGTAAAAAATTCCAAAAAAAAAATGGATTTACGAAAATGGTTTAGACCTCTGCAGGCTCGTCAATCAGTAGACTTAGATACTCCGGCCACGACCACCAGTACCACGGTCTATGAGAGCCCAGCTGGCCCTTCATCTGCGAATGCTAGCTCTGGACAACCGCCAAAAGATTCAACTAGCGCAGCCATAGACCAACAATCTTCAAGTCAGCGGACAGCGGTTGATGATATCGGGACTGACAGGCCTGTCCAAATTGTGTTAAAAACAGTATCCTGTAACAGTTTACAGTGGTAAGGGGCGATCATTCGTTGATAAATGGTTTCACAACAGAGAGTGGTTGGAGTACAGTGTCAAGGCAGACACAGTATTTTGTTTTTCCTGTCAACCAATGGATGTTCAGCTTTACTAGAAAATCTGGAACATTGGATGCCTTCGCGAGTGTGGGATATCGTAACTGGAAACACGCTATGGCCAAAGACCGTGGATTTCATAAACATGAAACTTCGAGGGACCACCTGTCTTGCTATGCAATGTGGAAGGAGAGGGAGATGCATCGCAATACGGGGAATGAGGTATCAACGCTTGTCAATGCAGATCAACTCAGGAAAAACCGGTATTATGTGTCCTCACTAATAGATGTGGTTGGGTTCTTGGTTGAAAACCAGTTGCCAGATTGACGCTTTTGATGACATGTCGGAAGGGGGGGTCTTGACTTTTCCTTTCCATGCTTTATTACACTATCCAAAAGGATCCTGAATTGGCTAATGTGGTGAAGACAATCCCTCGCAATGCCACTTACACCTGTCATGATATGCAAGATGAACTTATAAGAACACTCAGTAATGTGGTGACAGAGGCTATAGTGGAGGAAGTTGGTGAGTCCTATTACACTTTGAAAGTTGATGGGATTCGTGACCCCACAGGATGTGAAAATATATCGATTGTGCTTCGATTTGTGAATGAGTCTTACGAAGTTACAGAGCGTCTGCTGTGCATCGCTACGGCTCAGAAAGGTGACCGACAGGCATTAACTGACACCATTCTGACTGAGCTTAACAAGGTTGGCTTGGATAGCTCAAACATTCTGAGTCAGGAATATGATGGAGCTGCACTTATGTCGGGGAAACGTGGTGGTGTTCAGGAAATTCTACAGGACAGACTTGGACGTGAGATACCATATGTGCACTGCCTTAACCATCAGTTGCATTTGGTTGTTGTTCATGCCATGTCTGCAGAGACCGCACTTTCAGAGTTTTTCGAGGTGTGCGATTCCCTGTACAAGTTCTGTAGAAAGCCAACTGTTGCTATGCATTATAAAGGTGCGCATCTTAAACGTCTACTGGAGCAGAGATGGACAGGGCATCTTGCCACTGTATCAGTCATTCTTAAGTCATTTAATGACATAAAATCGATTCTGACCGATGCTGACACTGTGCTGAACTATGGCTCAGAGACGAGAATGGAAGCTACAGGTCTGCTGCGTGAGATATCTGAGCCAAGTTTCATGTTCCTTGCCAACTTAACCCACAGAGTCCTTTCTCTATTGGACCCACCGAACAAGATTCTCCAGAGAGAGGACACTGACTTGTTGACAGGTTTAAGTGTTGTGGCGAGTGCAAAAGGATGTGTTAAAAAACTCAGTTGTGATGAAGAGTTTAAGCAGATGCTGGATACTGCCACGCACACCAGTGAGTCACTGAGACCCGGGCCAAAGCAGAGACGCGTAGAGAGCACACGGATGGATGGTTACATCGTTACAGGGCCTACAGGAGGACACAGTACTACAACACTATTGATTCGGTGGTTGGGGAACTGGAGCGTAGATTCTGCGAGCGCAACTCACAACTGGCCAGTGCACTTGCAGCACTAAATCCAGAGGCCAATAACTTTCTTGATATGAAAGCTGTGAAGCATATTCTCGACCTGTCACAATTGATTATTGTTGACGCTGAGTTTGAAGTTGCTAAAGAGTTTTTAATGTCACAAAAGCAAGCAATGCGGGGAGACTGGACCATACAGCACATCATCTCAACATACCACAACCATCTGATTGCCATGCCCAGTGTGCTGACTGCTTTCAAACATGCATTGTCATTTGGTGCATCCACAGCAATGTGTGAGAATTTATTCTCCACTCTGAAAAAAGTTTTTTCGGAGCACAGACGCACAATGCTACACGAGAGAAAGGCCAGGTTAGTGCAGCTTGCATTCGAGAAAGACTTGACACGCAAATGACCAAGCGAATGGAAGGACACGGTACTTAGACGTAGCAATACTCGTCGCCTGCTACTCTTCTGAGGGTAACTCGTTTGTTCAGTTCACTTACTGAAGCCAGCCCAGGCTTTTATAAGGCCTACTAAGCAGGTAAATTGTTAATGAATGTATGTGGGTTCTAACTGCATTTGTGTTTTATACTTGGCTGTCTGTAAAGGATATGTGGGTTTATGTCATTTCTGCTTAGTGCGTGCACTGCTGGGAGGTGTGTAACCCAGGTTAAAAACAAGTATTAGCATAAATAGCAGAATATACATTTATTTTTGTTCTTTATTTATTGTGTTTAGATTAGTCCTTTAGAGTATTTAAAGTCCTTGAAACCCTAAGAAAAAACGGTGTTTAAAGAAATTATTTTATTTGTGGAAGCACACTTTGTATTTTCTGTATTACATTTTTTTCCATTACCTGTGTTTTATTTTATCTTTATCTATTTCTCAAGTTCTACAAAATTTGCATTCTACGCAAATCAAAAACTAAAAAAATCAGTTAAACCTTATGCCTGGTGTGAGTGGCTCATTATTGTTGTGACATCCTTATTCTCTGCAGGCGAATTTTAGTCTTCTGATTTAACTGGTCCATACGCAGACATTTGTGTGATGATGTCCAACTCGTTTTATGAAGAAAAAAGCCTTAAGTTTTCAGAAACATCTATACGAAAAAAACTTAATCTGATGGGGAAATTTTTTGCCGGTTTTTCAAAGCTTCATGGAATTTTCCATTCCGAACTTCTCCAACACATTTTTGGTATATGTTGTCTGACCTATCCAGATTTCTCCAGCTTCTGGTTTTTGGACAATTTTCACTCCAAGAAAATGAGTTAACTCACCCATATGCTTTATCTCAAAGTGTTTTGAGAGCATTTTCTTCACCTCCATCATCCGTTTATCATTATTTCCAGCCAGGAGAATGTCATCAACATACACAGCTATAATGAACATCTCACCAGTTTCTGCAGTGTAAATGCAAAGATCAGCTGTAGTTTGGACAAATCCAATCTTCCTCAGTTTTTCATCTAGAACGATGTTCCAACATCTTGGTGATTGTTTCAGTCCATAAATGCTACGATTTAGTTTACACACTAGATGTTCCTTTTCTTTGATAACAAAACCATCAGGTTGTTGCATATACACTTCCTCCAGTTCACCATTCAGGAAAGCAGTCTTAACATCCATCTGATGTAATTTTAGTCCATACTGTACAGCTAGAGCAAGTATTGTCCTGATTGACTCAAATCTGACTACTGGACTAAACCTTTCGTCATAGTCTGACCCAAACTTCTGTGAAAAGCCTTGTGCTACTAGACGTGCTTTGTGTCTCTCAAATGTTCCATCAGCATCAACCTTGACTTTGAACACCCATTTACTACCCACTGCTTTTCTATCTTTTGGTAGTTCTACCAGGACCCACACATCATTTGCATACAGAGATTACATTTCCTTCTTCATAGCTTCCTTCCATTTCTCCTTATCAGGACTACTGAAAACATCTTTTACGGTTTTGGGTTCAGTTGTTTGGTTATTAGTGAGTGTTACCCATTCTCCGTAATAGTCAGGTGGTTTTCTCACTCTTGTTGATCTTTGGATCTCTTCTTCTGCTGAGCTCTCAATGTAAGATTCTTGGCAGTCAAGTTCCACATACCGTTTCACAGTGTCTTCCTCATTTTCATCAGAGGCTCCTTCTCAATTTCATAATCAGACTCATTAAATAACACGTCTTGACTATAGAACACCTTTGCAAGTTTCATATCATAAAGCCGATATCCTTTTGTTTCAGTTCCATAGCCCAGAAGAATAAATTTCTTTGCTTTGGGGTCTAGTTTCTTCCGTTTATTTTAGGTATGTGAGCATATACAGTACATCCGAACACACGTAGATGATCGACCTTTGGTTTCTCACCTGTCCAGGCTTCAAAAGGAGTCATCCCTTTCACTGACTTTGTTGGACTTCTGTTTCTCAGATACACAGCTGTTGATAATGCTTCTGCCCAGAACTTTTGAGGTAACTTTGCATCCGCTAACATTGATCTCACAGTCTCCGTCAGTGTTCTGTTCATTCGTTCAGCTACTCCATTCTGCTCAGGAGTCTTCGGTACTGTAAGCTCATGTCAAACTCCTCCTTTTTCAGGAAGTTTTGAAACTCAGATAAGGTATATTCTCCTCCATTATCTGTGCGTAAGACTTTTAATCTTCTTCCAGTAGATATTTCTGCCATGGCTTTCCATTCTAGAAACTTCTGAAACACTTAATCTTTCCGCTACAGAACATACACCCATACATAATGAGTATTCTCATCAATGAATGTCAGAAAATATTCAGCTCTACTTAAAGGGGGGGTGAAATGCTATTTTTTTTACACTGTTAAAGAGTTGGATTCCCATGCTAAACATGGACAAAGTTTCAAAAATTAAGTTGTACGTTTGAAGGAGTATTTTTGTTCCAAAAATACTCCTTCCGGTTTGTCACAAGTTTCGGAAAGTTTTTTTCGAGTATGGCTCTGTGTGACGTTAAATGGAGCGAAATTTCCTTATATGGGTCCTGAGGCACTTCTGCCGGAAGAGTGCGCGCTCCCGTATAGCAGAGCACTGAGAGCACAACAGACTTCACTGATCAGAGCGAGAGCGTCGAGAAATGTCACAAAAGGAGTGTGTTTTTGGTTGCCAGGGCAAGACAACCCTGCACAGATTACCAAAAGAGAAACAGCATTAAGGGACCAGTGGATGGAGTTTATTTTTACAGAGCATCAACGGAGTTGTGCAAGTGTTTGTGTTTGTTCCCTGCATTTCGAAGATGCTTGTTTTACAAACAAGGCCCAGTTTGACGCCGGATTTGCACATCGTTTATTTCTTAAGGATGATGCAATCCCAACGAAAAAGGGTCACGATCGTGTGTTGGAACCGCAGGCGGTGAGTAAAACTGCTTCAAATATCTCTGTTGTTAACTTAGCTATCGGCGCGTAAGCACATCAAGTAAACAACATGCGATGTTGTCATCAAACTGCACTTTCCACATGTACAGCTAAAAAAAAAAAAAAAAAAAGACGACATAAAGTGGAACTTATTCATTTTCCAAAACCGCTAAGCAAATATATACAGTTTCAGTACATACCACATACAGACTTCGTTGCTGATGCTGCTCTTGTTAAATTTCAGCCTCTGGATCTGATTCTGGATCATAAATATACGCTGAATCTGACTGTTAGCCATGGTTTGCTTTGGACGCTCTCAACGCAAAAGCCTACTGGTGCTCGTGATTCTTTAGCTCCGCCCACACGTCACGCCTCCAGCCGGTCGTGTTTTTCCGGGAAAAATCGGTACAGACCATCTTTCTCTTATGAATATAATAAAACTAAAGTCTTTTTGGAGTTATGAAGGATGCAGTACTACTCTATAGGTACTCAAGATTAACAGGATATTGAGTGAAAACGAGCATTTCACCCCCCTTTAAGGATTTTTCATTCATTTTCCCGCATAAATCACTGTGCACTAAGCCAAGGGGTTCAACAGCTCTTTTGTGATCACTGCTTTTGAACTCGCTGCGATGATGCTTTCCTTCAGCACATGAATCACAGAAGTCTATATCTTTTGACACATCAAAGTCAAAACCATCAACTAGACACTCATTACACAGCTTCTTCAGATTTTGTACACCTAGATGACCATAGCGTCGGTGCCAGATTTCTTCCTTAGTATCTTTATATAAATTCACATTTTCTGTTACATGCACGTGATCACTTTTTTTTACAGTTCACATAATAAAGACTTCCCATTTTTGTTGCAGTAGCAATCAGTTTTTGATTAACATCCATAATGTAACATCTGTTCTCTGTGAACTTGACCTTTTTTCCAAATTGAGTTACCTTGGACACACTCAGTAAGTTGTAAGACAACTGTGGAACATACAAAACATCATTCAGCTTGCAGTCTTTTGTCTTACCATCAAACAATGTCATCTTCAGCCGCACAACTCCACGTCCTGTTGCTTTAACAGAGTAACCATCTCCAAGTGTTACTTCTTGTGAGGGTTCCAGGCTTTTAAACTCAACTGTATCTTATCAAGGCACATGTGACAGGTTGCTCCTGAATCTACAATCCAGCTATTGATTCTTTCATCAAAACTTGATGATAGTGCATGACTCGCCATTAATCCAACACTCTCACTATCAGAATCACTGTCTTGTTCTTTCACTCGTGCCTTGTTTGCTTTAGGTTTATAGCTCACCTTCTTACTCTCTTTGTGGAAGTCTGTGCTTACAGCAGTTTTGTTGAACTCTCTGCATTCACGCTTGATATGTCCATACCTTCTGCAGTAATGACACTTTGGGCCTTTTCCTTGCACAAACTGTTTTCCAGTCAGAGCTTTAGCATTGTCGCTGGTGTTTTCAACGTCACGTTCTCTCAGTTTACGTTCTTCATGCAGCAATCGTTCCATGACAATCTCTATTTTAGGTACATCTGCGCTTGCTTCAAGTGCCGTGACTAACACATTAAATGAGTCGGGTAAACTGGCTAACAAATGTACCACACGATCTTCCTCATCGATAGGATCTCCCACAACCGACAGTGCATCAAATGTTTCAGTCAACACCTTAATGTGCTCTTGAACTGAGTCCCCGTCTTTCAATTTCAATGAGTACAATTTACGCCTCAGTGCTAGTTTGTTTGCCCAAGTTTTCTTCTGAAATTGGTCCTGCAACTTTTTCCACACGACAGTAGGATCTTCCGGTTCTCCAATTAAATAGAGCAAAGACGGTTCTATTGACAATACAATGGTAGCCAGTGCACGATCACTTTTAGCCATATAACTTGCTAACTTACTTGCATCAGATCATGGAGCAGTCTCTATTGAGATTGAGGAGTCACGTGCCGATTTGGGTTGATATGGGAGGGGTCTGAGCCGGTCGGCCCTGATGGAAGGATACGCTATCTGTTGCCAGGGGCAATGCCTTCAGAACTTCACAGAGGCGCGACTAAACATTTCAGAGCGCTTTAATTTTTGCGCATTTATTTTGTCGGCGGAACAGATCGAGACGGATCTACGAATGCGCGAAAGAAAAGGAAGAAAGTAAAGCAATGCAAAAACATAAGGCGAAAGAAAGGGACCTTACAGGAACAAGCTCACACCAAGCGCAAAACAGCGGTGTTTGGAGAAGCTCTCTGGCATCCAAAATATCGACCCATACGAGCTCCCTGCAGCGGCACAGAGACCTGAACAATTTACCTCCATGCACACATATGGATATTGGGAATTATATTGTTTACAATGTAAGTCACTTTGCATTCATGCTGTTAATGGCTTAATCTAACCCGGACATTTACATCTCGCAATCACACATTTAACTACCCTAGCTAACCCAGAACTGGTTTGTCCACTTTGCAGCCCCCAACAAAAAAAAAAAACCTGGTACAGTATGTGTCATTGGGTTAAGATCAAATTATAACTAAACATACACAGCTTTAGCCTACATCAAAATATGTTGGAAACGTTCGTATACATTGAACATCTCGTTACAATCTAGTGTTCAGTCGCAGTTAATTACTTTGTCATTTTGGTCAAGAAGTGCATTCTAAATGCAATGTAATTACAATACACTAAAACGCATGTGAATAAACTTACTTTGGCCAGTACAATGTTTTCTTCACCTTCTGTAGATGGACCCAGCCACAGCAGAAAGCCTCGTAACTTTCCAAAGACTTGTGGCTTTTAAACTCCTGCATTGTGTAGTAACTTGAACCAAAAAAATATATAATTCCCAATGTCCATATGTGTGCATGGAGGTAAATGGTCCAGGTCTCTGTGCCGCTTGAGAGCTTCTCCAAATACCGCTGTTTTGCGCTTGGTGTAACCTAAAATAAAACTGTATTCCATTGTTCCTATGTTTTCCATATGTATCGTGTGAGGTACTGCAGCAGTTTTTAACGCAACAGTAACTTCCAGACATGGTAAAATAGTGCAGAATTGCGAGAACCTCCTCTTAACAACACATGTAAACAATCCTGTTTCGCCGCCGGTATCCTGCCAACATGGCAGAGACCGTGATATCGAGGGAGGGGCTTTGTGCTATGACGACAACTTCTCATTCTCATTTACCAAGTCCCATATTCCGTCCCTCATCAATGCCATCCGACATTGCACTTTCCACGTAGGATAGTTTGCTCCGTTTAATGGAACAATCGTCACCGTCTTGGAATCAAAGCTCATTTTTAATCACAGTCGATCTATATCTTCAATAATCCTTTCAGCAGTGTCACTGTAGCGTTCTAGACCTGGGCCCATAACCTGTTGGTTTTTAATAAAGACTCAGAGTACTCATTTATAAGTATGCGTCAGCCTTTACTGCTTGTTCAAACAAACAATAGTTACATTACAGCTCTTCTTCAGTGCTTAAAGAACCAGAACAACAAAAATGCTTAGAGCTCTACCTAGTGGCTATATTATACAAATGACAAGGAGAATTCACATTAGAGAAGCTTGATAACTTAAACATCTTTAACTGAAATACACACAAGTTTAACAATCATTTTAATAAGAGTGTATTTTCCCAACACAAAGTGCCCATCTGAATCAAGCGAGTCGCGAACATGCTCCGAAGTGCCGATCTGAAATCTTCGACCAAAGAATGTAAAAAATAACTCTATTTCTCTAATAACTCTACAACTTTATGAAAGACTCAGATCACGTATCTAAAAATAAATCGCTATAGTAAAAGAGAAATAATAAGAGGAGTGAAGTTTCCTACTGTTCTGCTGTGTTTGGTCTTCACGCGCGTCTGACACTCCGCGGCGCGTCTCCGCCCCTCACACGCGCGTTTACAGCGCTAAATTAATCATCTTTGCTAATTATTATACATTTACTTCATTGTCAGCTTCAGGTACTTCATTTATTATTGTTCAATGAACTGTTTGAAGCAAAAAAAAAAAGGTTGTATTTCAGTAATAATTCAAAATTATAAAAATAAAATATATAAAATAATGGTTTATATTTTAATATCCTTTAAAATATAATTTATTTATGTGATGTGCAGCTGTATTTTCAGCATCATTCCTCCAGTCTTCAGTGTCACATGATCTTTAGAAATCATGAAAGTATGATGATTTATTATTAGAACTATTAACAGTTGTGCTACCAAATATTATTTTGGAATCTGCGATACTTTAAGGATTCTTCGATGTATAATTTTTTTTTAAAGAACAGCGTTTATTCAAAATATAAATCTCTTCTAACAATATTAATCTTTGATATCACTTCTTATCAATTTAACACATCCTGAATAAAAGATTCTAAAATCTAATAAAGAATAAAATTTCTTATAAAAAAAAGAAAGGATAAAAATTTACTGACGCCAAACTATTGAACTGTAGTGAATATTGTTAGAAAATATTTATATTTTAAATAAATGCTCCTTTTTAACTTTTTATTCATCAAAGAATTCGGAAAAAAAAGTATCACAGATTCCAAAATAATATTTATCAGTAAAACTGTGGATAATTTTAATAATAAATCATCATATTATTCTGATTTCTGAGGATCATATGACACTGAAGACTGGAGGAATGATGCCAAAAATACAGCTGCACATCACATGAATAAATTACACCTTCATGTATATTAAAATAGATAAATGTTAATAATATTTCACAATATTACATGTTTTCCAGTATTTTTGATCAAATAAATGCTGTCTTGATGAGTAAAATAAATTCCTGTAAAAAAACATAAAAAATCATTCTGATCCCAAACTCTGTGTGTGTGTGTGTGTGTGTGTGTGTGTGTGTGTGTGTGTGTGTGTGTGTGTGTGTTATATATATATAAGCCACTAACACACTAGGCAAGGCAAGTTTATTTATATAGCACATTTCATACACAATGGTAATTCAAAGTGCTTTACATTAAAAGAAAGGAAAATAATCATAAAGAAAAATTATAACAAAAATAAAACAAGCAATTTTTAAACTTTTATAATGATTAAAAAATTTACTTAATTAAAATGAATTTGAAAACAGTTACAAAATTATTTTACATAAAAAAACAAACAAAAAAAAAAACAGTGAAAATATAGTGCAATCAGTTCGGACATTGCACAGATTTAAATGTACTAGTGTTTTAGCACATCTGATCTCTTCTGGAAGATGATTCCAACTGCGAGCGGCATAGAAACTAAAAGCAGATTCCCCTTGTTTTGTGTGAACCCTTGGTATTTCTAACTGCATTACTTGAGGATGTGCTAATCGCCTTCCTGATATTGATGATATTCTCAGAAAAGAAGGATGCAAACTCATTGCATTTGCTGTCTGAGAGCATTTCACTGGGAATCTGACTTCAGTCTATGTCTCGTAACTTTGAACGCTCCTCTGGTTTCAGTTGTGTTTTTGTTTATTTCGGTGACGTATAAATAAAGTCTTCCCATCTGCCTGCACTTGAGTCTTCGCCTCTTGCGATCCGTGACACTACGTCCTTAATAACAATGGATGAAAAGTTTAGAGCCCTACTGATGATTAAGTCTAGAGTGTGTCCACCGTGGGTCCATGTACATACTGAATCGACAGGTAAAAAAAAAAAAAAAAAGCCTCAAGTCCAAATATTCATTTATCACCTGTTTGACAAACACTTACTCCTTCGATGTCCAGATTTGAATTAAAAAAAATCTCAAACATGCTCCAAAGTCCCGATCTGAATCAACCGAGTCGCGAACATGCTCCGAAGTGCCGATCTGAATCAACCGAGTCGCAAACAGGCTCCGAAGTGCCGATCTGAATCAACCGAGGGCGCGAACATGCTCCGAAGTCCCGATCTGAAATCAACCGAGTCGCGAACATGCTCCGAAGTGCCGATCTGAATCAACCGAGTCGCGAACATGCTCCGAAGTGCCTTTCTGAATCAACCGAGTCGGGAACCGGCTCCGAAGTGCCGATCTGAATCAACCGAGTCGCGAACATGCTCCGAAGTGCCGATCTGAATCAACCGAGTCGCGAACATGCTCCTAAGTGCCGATCTGAATCAACCGAGTCGCGAACATGCTCCAAAGTCCCGATCTGAATCAACCGAGTCGCGAACATGCTCCGAAGTGCCGATCTGAATCAACCGAGTCGCAAACAGGCTCCGAAGTGCCGATCTGAATCAACCGAGGGCGCGAACATGCTCCGAAGTCCCGATCTGAAATCAACCGAGTCGCGAACATGCTCCGAAGTGCCGATCTGAAATCAACCGAGTCGCGAACATGCTCCGAAGTGCCGATCTGAATCAACCGAGTTGCGAACATGCTCCGAAGTGCCTTTCTGAATCAACCGAGTCGGGAACCGGCTCCGAAGTGCCGATCTGAATCAACCGAGTCGCGAACATGCTCCGAAGTGCCGATCTGAATCAACCGAGTTGCGATCTGAAAACTTCGACCAAAGAATGTAAAAAAATAACTCTATTTATCTAATAACTCTACAAGTCTATGAAAGACTCATTCTGTATTTCAGAAATAATTCAAAATTATCAAAATAAAATATATAAAATAATGGTTTATATTTTAATATCCTTTAAAATATAATTTATTTCTGTGACGTGCAGCTGTATTTTCAGCATCATTCCTCCAGTCTTCAGTGTCACATGATCTTTAGAAATCATGAAAATATGATGATTTATTATTAGAACTATTTATAGTTGTGCTACCAAATATTATTTTGGAAACTGCTATACTTTAAGGATTCTGCGATGTATAATTTTTTTTTAAAGAACAGCATTTATTCAAAATATAAATCTCTTCTAACAATATTAATCTTTGATATCACTTCTTATCAATTTAACACATCCTGAATGAAAGACTCTAAAATCTGACAAAGAATACAATTTCTTATAAAAAAAAGAAAGTATAAAAATTTACTGACCCCAAACTATTGAACTGTAGTGAATATTGTTAGAAAAGTCTTCTATTTTAAATAAATGCTCTTCTTTTTAACGTTTCATTCATCAAAGAATCCTGAAAGAAGTATCACCGTTTCAGCAGCACAACTGATAATAAATCATCATATTATTCTGATTTCTGAAGATCATGTGACACTGAAAACTGGAGGAATGATGCTGAAAATCTCAGAAATGAAAGAGATTTTAATGTATATTAAAATAAAAATAATGTTGTTTTACTTCATAATAATATTTCACTTTTTTCCCCTGTATTTTTGATCAAATAAATGCAGTTTCGATGAGTAAACTCCGGTAAGAAAAAAACAACAACATAAAAAAATCATTCTAATCCCAAACTCTGATTTACACACTAATCCCCACAATAATAAAGATGTTAAATACTCATCTGAGGAGAAAACTATGTTGCATCATAATGAAAGGATGTGTGACGTACGCTTTTCTATAAACTGAGCCAAACATTTTGTCACTGATTTAGGGTAGAGTAAGAATATTTACTGTATTGCGCAAGTTAGTTCATACTTAAATATAATTTTATATGCAATACTACCTTTTCTTTTCATCATCATATTTAAGAGTTCATGTAAATGTTCAACTTTATTTCTATTTTTTATTAATCCATCCACAATTTATAAAACACAACACATGCAACTGAGGTACAAGAAGTATTGACATCTAAAAGTCATTGAAATCATTTAAAAATCACATTGACAGGTAAAAAAAAAGCCTCAGGTCAAATATTCATTTATCACAAACTAACTGTTTGAGAAACACTTCCTGCTCCTAAGTCCCGATCGGAATCAACCGTGTTGCGAACATGCTCAGAAGTGCCGATCTGAATCAACCGAGTCGCGAAAAGGCTCCGAACTGCCGATCGGAATCAACGGAGTCACGAACAGGCTTGGAAGTGCCGATGTGAATCAACGGAGTCGCGAACAGGCTCCGAAGTCGCAATATGAATTAACCGAGTCGCGAACATGATCCGAAGTGCCGATCTGAATCAACCGAGTCGCGAACAGGCTCCGAAGTGCCGATCTGAATCAACCGAGTCGCGAACATGCTCCGAAGTGCCTTTCTGAATCAACCGAGTTTCGATCTGAAAACTTCGACCAAAGAATGTAAAAAATAACTCTATTTCTCTAATAACTCTACAACTCTATGAAAGACTCAGATCACGTATCTAAAAATAAATCGCTATAGTAAAAGAGAAATAATAAGAGGAGTGACGTTTCCTACTGTTCTGCTGTGTTTGGTCCTCACGTGTGGCTGACGCTCCGCGGCGCGTCTCCGCCCCTCACACGCGCGTTTACAGCGCTAAATTAATAATCTTTGCTAATTATTATACATTTACTTCATTGTCAGCTTCAGGTACTTCTATTATTGTTCAATGAACTGTTTGAAACAAAAAAGGTTGTATTTCAGAAATAATTCAAAATTATCAAAATAAAATATATAAAATAATGGTTTATATTTTAATATCCTTCAAAAAATAATTTATTTCTGTGATGTGCAGCTGTATTTTCAGCATCATTCCTCCAGTCTTCAGTGTCACATGATCTTTAGAAATCATGAAAATATGATGATTTATTATTAGAACTATTAATAGTTGTGCTACCAAATATTATTTTGGAAACTGCGATACTTTAAGGATTCTTCGATGTATAATTTTTTTTAAAGAACAGCGTTTGTTCAAAATATAAATCTCTTCCAACAATATTAATCTTTGATATCACTTCTTATCAATTTAACACATCCTGAATGAAAGATTCTAAAATCTGACAAAGAATACAATTTCTTATAAAAAAAGAAAGGATAAAAATTTACTGACCCCAAACTATTGAACTGTAGTGAATATTGTTAGAAAAGTCTTCAATTTTAAATAAATGCTCTTCTTTTTAACTTTTCATTCATCAAAGAATCCGGAAAGAAGTATCACAGTTTCAGCAGCACAACTGATAATAAATCATCATATTATTCTGATTTCTGAAGATCATGTGACACTGAACACTGGAGGAATGATGCTGAAAATCTCAGAAATAAAACAGATTTTAATGTATATTAAAATAAAAATAATGTTGTTTTACTTCATAATAATATTTCACTTTTTTCCTGTATTTTTGATCAAATAAATGCAGTTTTGATGAGTAAACTCCGGTAAGAAAAAAACAACAACATAAAAAATCATTCTGATCCCAAACTCTGACTTACACACTAATCCCCACAATAATAAACATGTAAAATACTCATCTGAGAAGAAAACTATGTTGCATCATAATGAAAGGATGTGTGACGTACGCTTTTCTATAAACTGAGCCAAACATTTTGTCACTGATTTAGGGAAGAGTAAGAATATTTACTGCATTGCGCACATTAGTTCATACTTAGATATAATTTTATATGCAATGTTACCTTTTCTATTCATCATCATATTTAAGAGTTCATGATAATTAATGTTCAACTTTATTTCTCAGTTGATTAATCCATCCACAATTCATAAAACACAACACATGCAACTGAGGTACAAGAAGTATTGAAATCCAAAAGTCATTGAAATCATTTAAAAATCACATCGACAGGTTAAAAAAAAAGCCTCAGGTAAAATATTCATTTATCACAAATTAACGGTTTGACAAACACTTCCTGCTCAAAAGTCCCGATCTGAATCAACCGAGTCGCGAAAATACTCCGAAGTGCCGATCTGAATCAACCGAGTCGCGAACATGCTCCGAAGTGCCGATCTGAATCAACCGAGTCGCGAACAGGCTCCGAAGTGCCGTTCTGAATCAACCGAGTCGCGAACAAGCTCCGAAGTCCCGATCTCAAAACTTCGACCAAAGAATGTAAAAAATAACTCTATTTCTCTAATTACTCTACAACTCTGTGAAAGACTCAGATCACGTATCTAAAAATAAATCGCTTTTAAAAGAGAAATAATAAGAGGAGTGACCTTTCCTACTGTTCTGCTGTGTTTGGTCCTCACAGGCGTCTGACGCTCCGCGGCGCGTCTCCGCCACTCACACGCCCCTCTCACACTTACAGCGCTAAATTAATAATCTTTGCTAATTATAATACATTTACTTCATTGTCAGCTTCAGGTACTTCATTTATTATTGTTCAATGAACTGTTTGAAACAACAAAAAGGTTGTATTTCAGTAATAATTTCAAATTATCGAAATAAAATATATAAAATAATGGTTTATATTTTAATATCCTTTAAAATATAATTTACTTCTGTGATGTGCAGCTGTATTTTCAGCATCATTCCTCCAGTCTTCAGTGTCACATGATCTTTAGAAATCATGAAAATATGATGATTTATTATTAGAACTATTAATAGTTGTGCTACCAAATATTATTTTGGAATCTGCGATACTTTTTTTAAGGATTCTGCGATGTATAATTTTTTTTAAAGAACAGCATTTATTCAAAATATAAATCTCTTCTAACAATATTAATCTTTGATATCACTTCTTATCAATTTAACACATCCTGAATGAAAGACTCTAAAATCTGACAAAGAATACAATTTCTTATAAAAAAAAGAAAGTATAAAAATTTACTGACCCCAAACTATTGAACTGTAGTGAATATTGTTAGAAAAGTCTTCTATTTTAAATAAATGCTCTTCTTTTTAACTTTTCATTCATCAAAGAATCCTGAAAGAAGTATCACCGTTTCAGCAGCACAACTGATAATAAATCATCATATTATTCTGATTTCTGAAGATCATGTGACACTGAAAACTGGAGGAATGATGCTGAAAATCTCAGAAATAAAAGAGATTTTAATGTATATTAAAATAAAAATAATGTTGTTTTACTTCATAATAATATTTCACTTTTTTTCCCTGTATTTTTGATCAAATAAATGCAGTTTTGATGAGTAAACTCCGGTAAGAAAAAAACAACAACATAAAAAATCATTCTAATCCCAAACTCTGATTTACACACTAATCCCCACAATAATACAGATGTTAAATACTCATCTGAGGAGAAAACTATGTTGCATCATAATGAAAGGATGTGTGACGTACGCTTTTCTGTAAACTGAGCCAAACATTTTTTCACTGATTTAGGGTAGAGTAAGAATATTTACTGTATTGCGCAAGTTAGTTCATACTTAAATATAATTTTATATGCAATACTACCTTTTCTTTTCATCATCATATTTAAGAGTTCATGTAAATGTTCAACTTTATTTCTATTTTTTATTAATCCATCCACAATTTATAAAACACAACACATGCAACTGAGGTACAAGAAGTATTGACATCTAAAAGTCATTGAAATCATTTAAAAATCACATTGACAGGTAAAAAAAAGCCTCAGGTCAAATATTCATTTATCACAAACTAACTGTTTGACAAACACTTCCTGCTCCTAAGTCCCGATCTGAATCAACCGTGTTGCGAACGTGCTCAGAAGTGCCGATCTGAATCAACCGAGTCGCGAAAAGGCTCCGAACTGCCGATCGGAATCAACGGAGTCACGAACAGGCTTGGAAGTGCCGATGTGAATCAACGGAGTCGCGAACAGGCTCCGAAGTCGCAATATGAATTAACCGAGTCGCGAACATGATCCGAAGTGCCGATCTGAATCAACCGAGTCGCGAACAGGCTCCGAAGTGCCGATCTGAATCAACCGAGTCGCGAACATGCTCCGAAGTGCCTTTCTGAATCAACCGAGTTTCGATCTGAAAACTTCGACCAAAGAATGTAAAAAATAACTCTATTTCTCTAATAACTCTACAACTCTATGAAAGACTCAGATCACGTATCTAAAAATAAATCGCTATAGTAAAAGAGAAATAATAAGAGGAGTGACGTTTCCTACTGTTCTGCTGTGTTTGGTCCTCACGTGTGGCTGACGCTCCGCGGCGCGTCTCCGCCCCTCACACGCGCGTTTACAGCGCTAAATTAATAATCTTTGCTAATTATTATACATTTACTTCATTGTCAGCTTCAGGTACTTCTATTATTGTTCAATGAACTGTTTGAAACAAAAAAGGTTGTATTTCAGAAATAATTCAAAATTATCAAAATAAAATATATAAAATAATGGTTTATATTTTAATATCCTTCAAAAAATAATTTATTTCTGTGATGTGCAGCTGTATTTTCAGCATCATTCCTCCAGTCTTCAGTGTCACATGATCTTTAGAAATCATGAAAATATGATGATTTATTATTAGAACTATTAATAGTTGTGCTACCAAATATTATTTTGGAAACTGCGATACTTTAAGGATTCTTCGATGTATAATTTTTTTTTAAAGAACAGCGTTTGTTCAAAATATAAATCTCTTCTAACAATATTAATCTTTGATATCACTTCTTATCAACTTAACACATCCTGAATGAAAGACTCTAAAATCTGACAAAGAATACAATTTCTTATAAAAAAAAGAAAGTATAAAAATTTACTGACCCCAAACTATTGAACTGTAGTGAATATTGTTAGAAAAGTCTTCTATTTTAAATAAATGCTCTTCTTTTTAACTTTTCATTCATCAAAGAATCCTGAAAGAAGTATCACCGTTTCAGCAGCACAACTGATAATAAATCATCATATTATTCTGATTTCTGAAGATCATGTGACACTGAAAACTGGAGGAATGATGCTGAAAATCTCAGAAATAAAACAGATTTTAATGTATATTAAAATAAAAATAATGTTGTTTTACTTCATAATAATATTTCACTTTTTTCCTGTATTTTTGATCAAATAAATGCAGTTTTGATGAGTAAACTCGGGTAAGAAAAAAACAACAACATAAAAAATCATTCTGATCCCACACTCTGACTTACACACTAATCCCCACAATAATAAACATGTAAAATACTCATCTGATGAGAAAACTATGTTGCATCATAATGAAAGGATGTGTGACGTACGCTTTTCTATAAACTGAGCCAAACATTTTGTCACTGATTAAGGGAAGAGTAAGAATATTTACTGCATTGCGCAAATTAGTTCATACTTAGATATTATTTTATATGCAATGTTACCTTTTCTATTCATCATCATATTTAAGAGTTCATGATAATTAATGTTCAACTTTATTTCTCAGTTGATTAATCCATCCACAATTCATAAAACACAACACATGCAACTGAGGTACAAGAAGTATTGACATCCAAAAGTCATTGAAATCATTTAAAAATCACATCGACAGGTTAAAAAAAAAGCCTCAGGTAAAATATTCATTTATCACAAATTAACGGTTTGACAAACACTTCCTGCTCAAAAGTCCCGATCTGAATCAACCGAATCGCGAAAATACTCCGAAGTGCCGATCTGAATCAACCGAGTCGCGAACATGCTCCGAAGTGCCGATCTGAATCAACCGAGTCGCGAACAGGCTCCGAAGTGCCGATCTGAATCAACCGAGTCGCGAACATGCTCCGAAGTGCCGATCTGAATCAACCGAGTCGCGAACATGCTCCGAAGTGCCGATCTGAATCAACCGAGTCGCGAACATGCTCCGAAGTGCCGATCTGAATCAACCGAGTCGCGAACATGCTCCGAAGTGCCGATCTGAATCAACCGAGTCGCGAAAAGGCTCCGAAGTGCCGATCTGAATCAACCGAGTTGCGAACAGGCTCCGAAGTCCCGATCTCAAAACTTCGACCAAAGAATGTAAAAAATAACTCTATTTCTCTAATAACTCTACAACTCTGTGAAAGACTCAGATCACGTATCTAAAAATAAATCGCTTTTAAAAGAGAAATAATAAGAGGAGTGACGTTTCCTACTGTTCTGCTGTGTTTGGTCCTCACGTGCGTCTGACGCTCCGCGGCACGTCTCCGCCACTCACACGCCCCTCTCACACTTACAGCGCTAAATTAATAATCTTTGCTAATTATAATACATTTACTTCATTGTCAGCTTCAGGTACTTCATTTATTATTGTTCAATGAACTGTTTGAAACAACAAAAAGGTTGTATTTCAGTAATAATTTCAAATTATCAAAATAAAATATATAAAATAATGGTTTATATTTTAATATCCTTTAAAATATAATTTACTTCTGTGATGTGCAGCTGTATTTTCAGCATCATTCCTCCAGTCTTCAGTGTCACATGATCTTTAGAAATCATGAAAATATGATGATTTATTATTAGAACTATTAATAGTTGTGCTACCAAATATTATTTTGGAATCTGCGATACTTTTTTAAGGATTCTTCGATGTATAATTTTTTTTAAAGAACAGCGTTTATTCAAAATATAAATCTCTTCTAACAATATTAATTTTTGATATCACTTCTTATCAATTTAACACATCCTGAATAAAATATTCTAAAATCTAATAAAGAATACAATTTCTTATAAAAAAAGAAAGTATAAAAAATTGAAAATATAAATCTCTTCTAACAATATTAATATTAATCAACTGAGTTTTGATGAGTAAACTCTGGTAAGAAAAAAAAAAACAAACATAAAAAATCATTCTGATCCCAAACTCTGATTTACACACTAATCCCCACAATAACAAAGATGTTAAATACTCATCTGAGGAGAAAATTATGTTGCATCATAATGAAAGGATGTGTGACGTACGCTTTTCTGTATACTGAGCCAAACATTTTTTCACTGATTTAGGGTAGAGTAAGAATATTTACTGCATTGCGCAAGTTAGTTCATACTTAGATATAATTTTATATGCAATACTACCTTTTCTTTTCATCATCATATTTAAGAGTTCATGTAAATGTTCAACTTTATTTCTATTTTTTATTAATCCATCCACAATTTATAAAACACAACACATGCAACTGAGGTACAAGAAGTATTGACATCTAAAAGTCATTGAAATCATTTAAAAATCACATTGACAGGTAAAAAAAAGCCTCAGGTCAAATATTCATTTATCACAAACTAACTGTTTGACAAACACTTCCTGCTCCTAAGTCCCGATCTGAATCAACCGTGTTGCGAACGTGCTCAGAAGTGCCGATCTGAATCAACCGAGTCGCGAAAAGGCTCCGAACTGCCGATCGGAATCAACGGAGTCACGAACAGGCTTGGAAGTGCCGATGTGAATCAACGGAGTCGCGAACAGGCTCCGAAGTCGCAATATGAATTAACCGAGTCGCGAACATGATCCGAAGTGCCGATCTGAATCAACCGAGTCGCGAACAGGCTCCGAAGTGCCGATCTGAATCAACCGAGTCGCGAACATGCTCCGAAGTGCCTTTCTGAATCAACCGAGTTTCGATCTGAAAACTTCGACCAAAGAATGTAAAAAATAACTCTATTTCTCTAATAACTCTACAACTCTATGAAAGACTCAGATCACGTATCTAAAAATAAATCGCTATAGTAAAAGAGAAATAATAAGAGGAGTGACGTTTCCTACTGTTCTGCTGTGTTTGGTCCTCACGTGTGGCTGACGCTCCGCGGCGCGTCTCCGCCCCTCACACGCGCGTTTACAGCGCTAAATTAATAATCTTTGCTAATTATTATACATTTACTTCATTGTCAGCTTCAGGTACTTCTATTATTGTTCAATGAACTGTTTGAAACAAAAAAGGTTGTATTTCAGAAATAATTCAAAATTATCAAAATAAAATATATAAAATAATGGTTTATATTTTAATATCCTTCAAAAAATAATTTATTTCTGTGATGTGCAGCTGTATTTTCAGCATCATTCCTCCAGTCTTCAGTGTCACATGATCTTTAGAAATCATGAAAATATGATGATTTATTATTAGAACTATTAATAGTTGTGCTACCAAATATTATTTTGGAAACTGCGATACTTTAAGGATTCTTCGATGTATAATTTTTTTTAAAGAACAGCGTTTGTTCAAAATATAAATCTCTTCCAACAATATTAATCTTTGATATCACTTCTTATCAATTTAACACATCCTGAATGAAAGATTCTAAAATCTGACAAAGAATACAATTTCTTATAAAAAAAGAAAGGATAAAAATTTACTGACCCCAAACTATTGAACTGTAGTGAATATTGTTAGAAAAGTCTTCAATTTTAAATAAATGCTCTTCTTTTTAACTTTTCATTCATCAAAGAATCCGGAAAGAAGTATCACCGTTTCAGCAGCACAACTCTGATAATAAATCATCATATTATTCTGATTTCTGAAGATCATGTGACACTGAACACTGGAGGAATGATGCTGAAAATCTCAGAAATAAAACAGATTTTAATGTATATTAAAATAAAAATAATGTTGTTTTACTTCATAATAATATTTCACTTTTTTCCTGTATTTTTGATCAAATAAATGCAGTTTTGATGAGTAAACTCCGGTAAGAAAAAAACAACAACATAAAAAATCATTCTGATCCCAAACTCTGACTTACACACTAATCCCCACAATAATAAACATGTAAAATACTCATCTGAGAAGAAAACTGTTGCATCATAATGAAAGGATGTGTGACGTACGCTTTTCTATAAACTGAGCCAAACATTTTGTCACTGATTTAGGGAAGAGTAAGAATATTTACTGCATTGCGCACATTAGTTCATACTTAGATATAATTTTATATGCAATGTTACCTTTTCTATTCATCATCATATTTAAGAGTTCATGATAATTAATGTTCAACTTTATTTCTCAGTTGATTAATCCATCCACAATTCATAAAACACAACACATGCAACTGAGGTACAAGAAGTATTGAAATCCAAAAGTCATTGAAATCATTTAAAAGTCACATCGACAGGTTAAAAAAAAAGCCTCAGGTAAAATATTCATTTATCACAAATTAACGGTTTGACAAACACTTCCTGCTCAAAAGTCCCGATCTGAATCAACCGAGTCGCGAAAATACTCCGAAGTGCCGATCTGAATCAACCGAGTCGCGAACATGCTCCGAAGTGCCGATCTGAATCAACCGAGTCGCGAACATGCTCCGAAGTGCCGATCTGAATCAACCGAGTCGCGAAAAGGCTCCGAAGTGCCGATCTGAATCAACCGAGTCGCGAACAGGCTCCGAAGTGCCGTTCTGAATCAACCGAGTCGCGAACAAGCTCCGAAGTCCCGATCTCAAAACTTCGACCAAAGAATGTAAAAAATAACTCTATTTCTCTAATTACTCTACAACTCTGTGAAAGACTCAGATCACGTATCTAAAAATAAATCGCTTTTAAAAGAGAAATAATAAGAGGAGTGACCTTTCCTACTGTTCTGCTGTGTTTGGTCCTCACGTGCGTCTGACGCTCCGCGGCGCGTCTCCGCCACTCACACGCCCCTCTCACACTTACAGCGCTAAATTAATAATCTTTGCTAATTATAATACATTTACTTCATTGTCAGCTTCAGGTACTTCATTTATTATTGTTCAATGAACTGTTTGAAACAACAAAAAGGTTGTATTTCAGTAATAATTTCAAATTATCGAAATAAAATATATAAAATAATGGTTTATATTTTAATATCCTTTAAAATATAATTTACTTCTGTGATGTGCAGCTGTATTTTCAGCATCATTCCTCCAGTCTTCAGTGTCACATGATCTTTAGAAATCATGAAAATATGATGATTTATTATTAGAACTATTAATAGTTGTGCTACCAAATATTATTTTGGAATCTGCGATACTTTTTTTAAGGATTCTTCGATGTATAATTTTTTTTAAAGAACAGCATTTATTCAAAATATAAATCTCTTCTAACAATATTAATCTTTGATATCACTTCTTATCAACTTAACACATCCTGAATGAAAGACTCTAAAATCTGACAAAGAATACAATTTCTTATAAAAAAAAGAAAGTATAAAAATTTACTGACCCCAAACTATTGAACTGTAGTGAATATTGTTAGAAAAGTCTTCTATTTTAAATAAATGCTCTTCTTTTTAACTTTTCATTCATCAAAGAATCCTGAAAGAAGTATCACCGTTTCAGCAGCACAACTGATAATAAATCATCATATTATTCTGATTTCTGAAGATCATGTGACACTGAAAACTGGAGGAATGATGCTGAAAATCTCAGAAATAAAACAGATTTTAATGTATATTAAAATAAAAATAATGTTGTTTTACTTCATAATAATATTTCACTTTTTTACTGTATTTTTGATCAAATAAATGCAGTTTTGATGAGTAAACTCGGGTAAGAAAAAAACAACAACATAAAAAATCATTCTGATCCCACACTCTGACTTACACACTAATCCCCACAATAATAAACATGTAAAATACTCATCTGATGAGAAAACTATGTTGCATCATAATGAAAGGATGTGTGACGTACGCTTTTCTATAAACTGAGCCAAACATTTTGTCACTGATTTAGGGAAGAGTAAGAATATTTACTGCATTGCGCAAATTAGTTCATACTTAGATATAATTTTATATGCAATGTTACCTTTTCTATTCATCATCATATTTAAGAGTTCATGATAATTAATGTTCAACTTTATTTCTCAGTTGATTAATCCATCCACAATTCATAAAAAACAACACATGCAACTGAGGTACAAGAAGTATTGACATCCAAAAGTCATTGAAATCATTTAAAAATCACATCGACAGGTTAAAAAAAAAGCCTCAGGTAAAATATTCATTTATCACAAATTAACGGTTTGACAAACACTTCCTGCTCAAAAGTCCCGATCTGAATCAACCGAGTCGCGAAAATACTCCGAAGTGCCGATCTGAATCAACCGAGTCGCGAACATGCTCCGAAGTGCCGATCTGAATCAACCGAGTCGCGAACATGCTCCGAAGTGCCGATCTGAATCAACCGAGTCGCGAACATGCTCCGAAGTGCCGATCTGAATCAACCGAGTCGCGAAAAGGCTCCGAAGTGCCGATCTGAATCAACCGAGTTGCGAACAGGCTCCGAAGTCCCGATCTCAAAACTTCGACCAAAGAATGTAAAAAATAACTCTATTTCTCTAATAACTCTACAACTCTGTGAAAGACTCAGATCACATATCTAAAAATAAATCGCTTTTAAAAGAGAAATAATAAGAGGAGTGACGTTTCCTACTGTTCTGCTGTGTTTGGTCCTCACGTGCTTCTGACGCTCCGCAGCACGTCTCCGCCACTCACACGCCCCTCTCACACTTACAGCGCTAAATTAATAATCTTTGCTAATTATAATACATTTACTTCATTGTCAGCTTCAGGTACTTCATTTATTATTGTTCAATGAACTGTTTGAAACAACAAAAAGGTTGTATTTCAGTAATAATTTCAAATTATCAAAATAAAATATATAAAATAATGGTTTATATTTTAATATCCTTTAAAATATAATTTACTTCTGTGATGTGCAGCTGTATTTTCAGCATCATTCCTCCAGTCTTCAGTGTCACATGATCTTTAGAAATCATGAAAATATGATGATTTATTATTAGAACTATTAATAGTTGTGCTACCAAATATTATTTTGGAATCTGCGATACTTTTTTAAGGATTCTTCGATGTATAATTTTTTTTAAAGAACAGCGTTTATTCAAAATATAAATCTCTTCTAACAATATTAATTTTTGATATCACTTCTTATCAATTTAACACATCCTGAATAAAATATTCTAAAATCTAATAAAGAATACAATTTCTTATAAAAAAGAAAGTATAAAAAATTGAAAATATAAATCTCTTCTAACAATATTAATATTAATCAACTGAGTTTTGATGAGTAAACTCTGGTAAGAAAAAAAAAAAAAAATAAATAAAAAATCATTCTGATCCCAAACTCTGATTTACACACTAATCCCCACAATAACAAAGATGTTAAATACTCATCTGAGGAGAAAATTATGTTGCATCATAATGAAAGGATGTGTGACGTACGCTTTTCTGTATACTGAGCCAAACATTTTTTCACTGATTTAGGGTAGAGTAAGAATATTTACTGCATTGCGCAAGTTAGTTCATACTTAGATATAATTTTATATGCAATATTACCTTTTCTTTTCATCATCATATTTAAGAGTTCATGATAATTAATGTTCAACTTTATTTCTCAGTTGATTAATCCATCCACAATTCATAAAACACAACACATGCAACTGAGGTACAAGAAGTATTGACATCCAAAAGTCATTGAAATCATTTAAAAATCACATCAACAGGTTAAAAAAAAGCCTCAGGTCAAATATTCATTTATCACAAATTAACTGTTTGACAAACACTTCCTGCTCCGAAGTCCCGATCTGAATCAACGGAGTCGCGAACATTCTCCGAAGTCCCGATCTGAATAAACCGAGTCGCGAACAGGCTCCGAACTGCCGATCTGAATCAACGGAGTCGCGAACAGGCTGCGAATTGCCGATCTGAATCAACCGAGTCGCGAAAAGGCTCCGAAGTGCCGATCTGAATCAACCGAGTCGCGAACAGGCTCCGAAGTGCCGATCTGAATCAACCGAGTCGCGAACAGGCTCCGAAGTGCCGATCTGAATCAACCGAGTCGCGAACAGGCTCCGAAGTGCCGATCTGAATCAACGGAGTCGCGAACAGGCTGCGAATTGCCGATCTGAATCAACCGAGTCGCGAACAGGCTCCGAAGTGCCGATCTGAATCAACCGAGTCGCGAACAGGCTCCGAAGTGCCGATCTGAATCAACCGAGTCGCGAACAGGCTCCGAAGTGCCGATCTGAATCAACCGAGTGGCGAACAGGCTCCGAAGTGCCGATCTGAATCAACCGAGTTGCGAACAGGCTCCGAAGTCCCGATCTCAAAACTTCGACCAAAGAATGTAAAAAATAACTCTATTTCTCTAATAACTCTACAACTCTGTGAAAGACTCAGATCACGTATCTAAAAATAAATCGCTTTTAAAAGAGAAATAATAAGAGGAGTGACGTTTCCTACTGTTCTGCTGTGTTTGGTCCTCACGTGCGTCTGACGCTCCGCGGCACGTCTCCGCCACTCACACGCCCCTCTCACACTTACAGCGCTAAATTAATAATCTTTGCTAATTATAATACATTTACTTCATTGTCAGCTTCAGGTACTTCATTTATTATTGTTCAATGAACTGTTTGAAACAACAAAAAGGTTGTATTTCAGTAATAATTTCAAATTATCAAAATAAAATATATAAAATAATGGTTTATATTTTAATATCCTTTAAAATATAATTTACTTCTGTGATGTGCAGCTGTATTTTCAGCATCATTCCTCCAGTCTTCAGTGTCACATGATCTTTAGAAATCATGAAAATATGATGATTTATTATTAGAACTATTAATAGTTGTGCTACCAAATATTATTTTGGAATCTGCGATACTTTTTTAAGGATTCTTCGATGTATAATTTTTTTTAAAGAACAGCGTTTATTCAAAATATATATCACTTCTTATCAATTTAACACATCCTGAATAAAATATTCTAAAATCTAATAAAGAATACAATTTCTTATAAAAAAAGAAAGTATAAAAAATTGAAAATATAAATCTCTTCTAACAATATTAATATTAATCAACTGAGTTTTGATGAGTAAACTCTGGTAAGAAAAAAAAAAAAAAACATAAAAAATCATTCTGATCCCAAACTCTGATTTACACACTAATCCCCACAATAACAAAGATGTTAAATACTCATCTGAGGAGAAAATTATGTTGCATCATAATGAAAGGATGTGTGACGTACGCTTTTCTGTATACTGAGCCAAACATTTTTTCACTGATTTAGGGTAGAGTAAGAATATTTACTGCATTGCGCAAGTTAGTTCATACTTAGATATAATTTTATATGCAATATTACCTTTTCTTTTCATCATCATATTTAAGAGTTCATGATAATTAATGTTCAACTTTATTTCTCAGTTGATTAATCCATCCACAATTCATAAAACACAACACATGCAACTGAGGTACAAGAAGTATTGACATCCAAAAGTCATTGAAATCATTTAAAAATCACATCGACAGGTTAAAAAAAAAGCCTCAGGTCAAATATTCATTTATCACAAATTAACTGTTTGACAAACACTTCCTGCTCCGAAGTCCCGATCTGAATCAACCGAGTCGCGAACAGGCTCCGAAGTGCCGATCTGAATCAACCGAGTCGCGAACAGGCTCTGAAGTGCCGATCTGAATCAACCGAGTCGCGAACATGCTCCGAAGTGCCGATCTGAATCAACCGAGTCGCAAACAGGCTCCGAAGTGCCGATCTGAATCAACCGAGTCGCGAACAGGCTCTGAAGTGCCGATCTGAATCAACCGAGTCGCGAACATGCTCCGAAGTGCCGATCTGAATCAACCGAGTCGCGAACAGGCTCCGAAGTGCCGATCTGAATCAACCGAGTCGCGAACATGCTCCGAAATCCCGATCTGAAAACTTCGACCAAAGAATGTAAAAAATAACTCTATTTCTCTAATAACTCTACAACTCTATGAAAGACTCAGATCACGTATCTAAAAATAATTCGCTATAGTAAAAGAGAAATAATAAGAGTAGTGAAGTTTCCTACCGTTCTGCTGTGTTTGGTCCTCACAGGCGTCTGACGCTCCGCGGCGCGTCTCCGCCCCTCACACGCGCGTTTACAGCGCTAAATTAATCATCTTTGCTAATTATTATACATTTACTTCATTGTCAGCTTCAGGTACTTCATTTATTATTGTTCAATGAACTGTTTGAAACAAAAAAAGGTTGTATTTCAATAATAATTAAAAATTATCAAAATAAAATATATAAAATAATGGTTTATGTTTTAATATCCTTTAAAATATAATTTATTTCTGTGATGTGCAGCTGTATTTTCAGCATCATTCCTCCAGTCTTCAGTGTCACATGATCTTCAGAAATCATGAAAATATGATGATTTATTATTAGAACTATTAATAGTTGTGATACCAAATATTATTTTGGAATCTGCTATACTTTAAGGATTCTTCGATGTATATATTTTTTTAAAGAACAGCATTTATTCAAAATATAAATCTCTTCTAACAATATTAATCTTTTAACACATCCTGAATAAAAGATTCTAAAATCTAATAAAGAATACAATTTCTTATAAAAAAAGAGAGGATAAAAATTTACTGACCCCAAACTATTGAACTGTAGTGAATATTGTTAGAAAAGTCTTCTATTTTAAATAAATGCTCTTCTTTTGAACTTTTCATTCATCAAAGAATCCTGAAAGAAGTATCACAGTTTCAGCAGCACAACTCTGATAATAAATCATCATATTATTATGATTTCTGAAGATCATGTGACACTGAAGTCTGGAGGAATGATGCTGAAAATCTCAGAAGTAAAATAGATTTTAATGTATATTAAAATAAAAATAATGTTGTTTTACTTCATACTAATATTTAAAAAAAAAAAAGTCCTGTATTTTTGATCAAATAAATGTTTTGATTTGTAAACTCCAGTAAGAAAAAAAAAAACATAAAAAAATCATTCTAATCCCAAACTCTGATTTACACACTAATCCCCACAATAATAAAGATGTTAAATACTCATCTGAGGAGAAAACTATGTTGCATCATAATGAAAGGATGTGTGACGTACACTTTTCTGTAAACTGAGCCAAACATTTTTTCACTGATTTAGGGTAGAGTAAGAATATTTACTGTATTGCGCAAGTTAGTTCATACTTAGATATAATTTTATATGCAATATTACCTTTTCTTTTCATCATATTTAAGAGTTCATGATAATTAATGTTCAACTTTATTTCTCAGTTGATTAATCCATCCACAATTCATAAAACACAACACATGCAACTGAAGTACAAGAAGTATTGACATCCAAAAGTCATTGAAATCATTTAAAAATCACATCGATGGGTTAAAAAAAAGCCTCAGGTCAAATATTCATTTATCACAAATTAACTGTTTGACAAACAATTCCTGCTCCGAAGTGCCGATCTGAATCAATGGAGTCGCGAACAGGCTGCGAAGTGCCGATCTGAATCAACCGAGTTGCGAAAAGGCTCCGAAGTGCCGATCTGAATCAACCGAGTCGCGAACAGGCTCCGAAGTGCCGATCTGAATCAATGGAGTCGCGAACAGGCTCCGAAGTGCCGATCTGAATCAACCGAGTCGCGAACAGGCTCCGAAGTGCCGATCTGAATCAACAGAGTCGCGAACATGCTCCGAAGTGCCGATCTGAATCAACCGAGTCGCGAACAGGCTCCGAAGTGCCGATCTGAATCAACCGAGTCGCAAACAGGCTCCGAAGTGCCGATCTGAATCAACCGAGTCGCGAACAGGCTCCGAAGTGCCGATCTGAATCAACCGAGTCGCGAACAGGCTCCGAAGTGCCGATCTGAATCAACCGAGTCGCGAACAGGCTCCGAAATCCCGATCTGAAAACTTCGACCATAGAATGTAAAAAATACCTCTATTTCTCTAATAACTCTACAACTCTATGAAAGACTCAGATCACGTATCTAAAAATAAATCGCTATAGTAAAAGAGAAATAATAAGAGGAGTGAAGTTTCCTAACGTTCTGCTGTGTTTGGTCCTCACGCGCGTCTGACGCTCCGCGGCGCGTCTCCGCCCCTCACACGCGCGTTTACAGCGCTAAATTAATAATCTCTGCTAATTATTATATATTTACTTCATTGTCAGCTTCAGGTACTTCATTAATTATTGTTCAATGAACTGTTTGAAACAAAAAAAAGGTTGTATTTCAGTAATAATTCAAAATTATCAAAATAAAATATATAAAATAATGGTTTATATTTTAATATCCTTTAAAATATAATTTATTTCTGTGATGTGCAGCTGTATTTTCAGCATCATTCCTCCAGTCTTCAGTGTCACATGATCTTTAGAAATCATGAAAATATGATGATTTATTATTAGAACTATTAATAGTTGTGCTACCAAATATTATTTTGGAATCTGCCATACTTTTTTAAGGATTCTTCGATGTATATATTTTTTTTTAAGAACAGCGTTTATTCAAAATATAAATCTCTTCTAACAATATTCATCTTGGATATCACTTCTTATCAATTTAACACATCCTGAATAAAAGATTCTAAAATCTAATAAAGAATACAATTTCTTATAAAAAAAGAAAGGATAAAAATTGACTGACCCCAAACTATTCAACTGTAGTGAATATTGTTAGAAAATATTTATATTTTAAATAAATGCTCTTCTTTTTAACTTTTTATTCATCAAAGAATCCTGAGAAAAGTATCACAGATTCCAAAATAATATTTATCAGCAAAACTGTTGATAATTCTTATAATAAATCATCATATTATTCTGATTTCTGAAGATCATGTGACACTGAAGACTGGAGGAATGATGCTGAAAATACAGCTGCACATCACATGAATAAATAACACCTTTATGTATATTAAAATAGAAAAATGTTAAATAATAATTCACAATATTACATGTTTTCCAGTATTTTTGATCAAATAAATGCCGTCTTGATGAGTAAAATAAATTCCTGTAAAAAAACATTAAAAATCATTCTGATCCCAAACTCTGACCGGTAGTGTGTGTATGTGTGTGTGTGTGTGTGTGTGTGTTATATAAAACAAAATATCTTACAGTTCAAATACTGTTGATTGGTAGGCTATATAGATTACAGAAATGTTTATATATATATATATAATCTCTGTCCCCCTCACTTCTGAAAAGATGGCTACGCCCCTGCTTCATATTGATTCAGTGTTTTATTTTTGTCGTCGTCATTTGTTAATTATTTAAGTATAACAAATATTTATTTAGCTATTTATTGTAGGCCTATTTTATGTTTTTTATTTAGCCTATATTATATTTATATTATTATTTTCTGTCCTGTTATGTTGTTTAGGCTATCTGTTCTGTGCCGGGTTTCCCGATAACAATGTAGCCTAGCCTATCTTAGCTCTTAAAAGCGCTTTCTACGTGCAAGTTTATGAACGTTAGCCGCAATTCCTCGCGTGTTTCCCCAAAAAATTTAGGCTACTGAACTCGTAGAACGCGAGAACAGGCTACTACTATGTTCGACTTGAGTCGCTGTCCATTCGCAAAGTTCTGAACTTGGCTATACTAACCTTATATGGAATTGTATTCTGAACGTTTAACCGAACAATCGTCATCTGTTGTGTATTAGGAATCAAGACAGGTAAAAATAAAAAATAAAAAAATTATATAATGACATTCTATATAGACGGTTTCATCGGGCGCACGCGCCTGGACCTAAGTTAACTTCCGGTCTGTGTTGTGTACAGCGGCGTAGCAAGCTTTTCAAAAGTGTGGGGGATGGATGTGGTTTGTTTATAAACAATAAAAATGATGAATACATTGACAGAGGGGTACAAAATGCAGGGCTTGAAGTTCTTGCAGCGTTTGGCTGGGAAAAAATAACCCTACATTAAAAAAAAAAAAAAAAAAAAACAGAAAAGGGGAGAAAAAAAAAACGCCCACACAAAGCTTTTTCTCTGGTGGTATGAATAATGTAACAATTTACTGTTTTTAAACATTAAAATAATATACACTTTTCTTTCATAGTTCTTCAACAGGAATGCAAACAATAGCTGCTGAACAATATCCCAATAATAGCAATTAGTATTAGTCTAAAAAAAGAAATATAATACCGAAAACACTTGACATGTCAACAAAACTATAACAGAACATCTTCTCAAACACATATCAAGCTTATTTAAAAAAACTCGAAAGCATAAACACTCATTCAAAGTACCTGGAAAAGGGAGACGTAAATAACCATAACCACAAGTTCCCGCCTCCTCAGCACGAGCTGACCGATAACACGCCAAGAGAGGCGGGACTTAAGGCAGAACAGCCAATCATCAGCTGGGCACACTCAAAGCCGGTGTCATTTGAGAGGGAGGGGGGAGGAGGCAGCCGCAGCGAGCGCAGACACAGAGCGGCCAGAGAAACGGAGGAGCGACTGTAGTAAGGCGTTTGTGCAAAACTGCGGAAAAACTGCAGAAAACGTGCGGGTGTCGAACCCTCTCACCGGGAAAAGTGTGGGTGTTAAAACCCCCACATCCCCCACGGTTGCGACGCCCCTGGTTGTGTATATCGGTCTGGCTGCGGTGCCATCTACAAACGCAGCTAAAGTCAAGGTGATGAGTAGACTGAAGTTGGGCTCAGGTGGTTGTGCTGCGGGATGTGTTTCCCATACATTTATTTATTTTTGGAGACTAGCCACAATTTTAAAACTGATCGATTTTCAAAAAGGCTTCGTTGAATAAACATGAGTAATGTTACGTACTGCACGTTAAATAATTCCTAACATTTATCTGTTTAAATATCAAAACGAGGCACAGGTGTTTTTATATCGCTATATTTCTGAAGAAAGACTTGCATGTTATATGCCTGATAAAGCAGCGTGTGAGCGTACCTGGGGCCTGTAACATGATGGTAGCTGAACAAATTCAGAGTTACAGGATTAGTTTTGAGTTGACAAAACCAAACCTCTCCAATCCGGCTTTGTTGGTACCATGATGCTGTTCATCAACTTTCTTTGTCAATTCAGGCTTTGATCCTGAGTTTGTGGAGCGCGTGCACATGAATGTGTGACATAACTGGTGAACAGCCAATCACGAGCCTTGCAACACAAAGCATGTTTGATTTACTTCTCATGAGAGACCCAGCGAGATTCAAAACTAAAGGTTAAAGGTTTTGCTAAAGGTTAAGAGATTGAAGATTATGACAAATTTAAATCTCATATGAAAAATGAAGGAGGACTAATAAAATAAATGATCTTGCTCCATCAGTGTAGTCACAAGTGGAACTTGTTAACTTAGTTTATACATTTGAAAATATATAGTGATGTAGTGATGTAGAGACTTGAACATGTAAATTCAGATTTGTAATTTTTAAAATAGTTCAATCTTTTGATACTACAGCTTATTTATATTACATGATCTGTATACATTAATATTTATTTAAAATAATTTATAATAACTGTTAAACTAAAATTGCTTTTGTGTAAGAGATAAATAATAATATGAATCACAATAATTATATAAATTATAAAATGACTCAGTTATTATCATTAAAGCCAGACTTCTATTTTTTATTTTTTTAAGCATAAGTGACCTTTAATTTGGAGCAAGATAAACTGGAGTGACTTTGTGTCAGACATGTGTCACTTCTCTCACATCTGATTGGTCCACCTTCAGTCTGAGATCTTGAATCCAGAACAGAACCTGCCCCGGAGCAGGTTAGCCATGCAGCGTAAGATACCATGGCAACGAACACCGATTAAAGCCGAGCTACTTTCATAGTACCTAAAACCCAGAGTTGGCGGAAACTAAGATGAAACATAGCTGGCTAGCCACCTAATCCGGCTTCATGGTACAGGCCCCAGCTCTGCTTTGTTTACAGCTGTTACTGGGGAAACCTCTATTTCTCGCGCTTTATGTCTATGCTTTAAAACATCTCCTGCTGGCAAAGGATGAATTTGCATTTTCATTAAGTCCGCCTGATCCACGCAGCAAACATATTTTGTTTGTTATCAAAAAATATCTACTCTAGAGGGACTTGGCTGTTGTTATTGATTCTATTTGGAAGTCTACCGGAAGTTAAGTTAGGTCCACAATACGGGCACGCGCAGTAACGTTTGTTTATGTTGTTGCTGTTGAAACCGTCTATAGATAGATCATTGGAGCTAACATTCTAGGGTAGAATGTCATTCTATAGGCTATAGGCCACTAGCTTTGTAGATGCGTGTCACACATTGCATGTACACATTACATGCACGTTCTTGCCTTTGACCACAATGAATTTGAAGTAGTGCTTATATCTTCACCTTGAAAATGCCAACTTTTCATCGGATTGCTCCTGACTCGCCATCTCTCCATCTCTGCTGCGAATCTCTGTTTAGCTGTTGCGTGTGTGTGTGTGTGTGTGTGTGTGTGTGTGTATTTGGCGCCGCTGGCGCAGCCGCTTGTGCCGGCATGTGTGTAAAAACACTGGCTCTGATTGGCTACCATGAAACACATGACTCTTCCTTAGCCAATCACAACCGTTTATCTCGTCATTAACCCACCTGCTCACTCGCTGTGTGAGCCAGGGGTGCGTTCGGATTGCATAGTTCATTAAATCAATGCATAGTAACGCACCGCATTTAACGTTCAGTAACGTTAACGGCATTGTAACGACAGGAAAAGTAATTAGTTAGATTACCGCGTTACTGAAAAAATAACGTCGTTACCTAACGCCGTTCTTTTAAAACTAAAATTTTTATTTAAAACATTGTCTTAGCTGCAAGCGACGCGCGAGTATCATCCCGCTGTCTCTTCTTTTTTCTTTTTTCCGCCCCCGACTCTTGGTGCCTTTTCGAGGCCATGTCTGAGGTCGGTGTCTGCCAAATTTGAAATCGATTGAAGCATAATCGAACAGACGACTGGGAGGTGGGGAAGGGGGGGGGGGGCACCAGAGGGAGACTGGCACAGAGATTCACCTTTTTCTCGACTAATTTGGTCTAGGCCTATATTACTTTTGTATTGCTTTTGTATATTAACATGCTTTTAGAAATATTTTATTTGTTATTTATACTAGTAGCCTATTGTGATGATTTTTTCACGACCCAGATTTTTTTTGATTTTTTACTTCACAATGCACGCTTCCTAATTCGTCCCACCGAGAGCAGAGACTACATTACCCATACACCCTTGAGTTTTACAAGTGAAAAGCGCATTCGTCGCTTTTCCCGCTGTCAGTGTCAACAACTCAACGTGGCCGGAGAGGGTGTGTGAAACACTCGGCTCAGTAAAAATACAAATACAGTGAACAAAACTTAATATGCTCTCCTTGCTTCAGACTCTGAGTACTAAAAGAACACGGTCAGAATCAGCTGACTCGCTAGCTGACACCCCACCAAGCCGGAATGATATCGCTGCTGGAGGTCAGACACAAGCTAATGAAGTAATGCAGTAGCTCTTTCCAAGGGTATTTTTTCAAAATCCTTTTGCACATTTTATTTAGGTTCAGTAGTTCTTTCTAGGTCAAGCAAATCCATAAACTAATAAAATGATTTATTATTAAAGTCGCCTGTTGACTGCTGTATATAAAAGCCCTTCAATATAGTTGTTGTTACCTCAGGAGATGAGGGGAGTAATAAAAATAAAATAAAATAAAAATAAAAAAATCCTATAATAGAGTACCAGCACCTCTTTTGGGCCACTTAAAGCACTGATTAAATATGCACCATTTTATTTATTTATTTTGTATTGATTTATTTCATTTTATTTATTAAACTTTTTAAATGCATTTAAGGCACTAATAAAATATTTAAATTTGATTCCAGTTTATTTTTTAAATGTTAAATATAAATCAAGCCAATTACATATGAACAAATCCCTCAGTAAAAAGCTTCAAATATAGAGAGGAATAAAACTGTTAAGTTTGTTGAATGTAAGTGTTACTGAAGTGGGCTATTTTTATTTATTTTATTTTATTTTATTTTAACATCACTTTATTGTCCCTGTCTTTTCTGCTCTGTTGTCACGCTGTCATTTCCTGATCAAACTCTGGGTGGAGACACATGATCATCTTATTTTCATGCTGCTCTTGATTCTCCATTAGAAACAGAATCACCACATCATGTATGTTCATGTCTCATTGTCTGTTATTTATGCAGAAAATATTTCAGGACTGTAATCCGGTTTATTTCCTGACAGAAATCTCTGGAAACATTTCCAGGTGAGTTTCCGCCGTCCCAAGCTCATTTTCTAATTTCTTAGAAAAACCCTGCTGATCAGTGACCAAACTTTACGTGCATAGGATTCAAGAATCAAAGAATTTATTTGTCAAGTGCACAGTGAGGAAACCTGGTCCCCTGTACAATTAAATGATTTATTTGCGGTGGACGTGTCGGGGCCCCGGGGCCCGCTGCAGAGGCTCCTGACACACGCAGACTGTGTCTCTGACTGGGTTTCTGCTGAACTCCTCATCTGTGACTCCATCAAGGTGATTCCTCAGAGTTTATTGAGTACTTATGCATCTTAGAAATGTTATCATGAATAAAGAATATATTTGTTTTTTACTATATTTTAGTGTTGTTGTTGTTGTTTTGCATCTAACATTAATTTCATGCCAATTAAAAAACATTTCTGTCCTTAATTCTCTGATATTCCCATGCATGCTCACTATATATATTTCTACTTTTAGTGTCAGGTGTCACGTGATTATGAGCCAATTACCGCTAAGAAACGAAACGGCACATAATGCCTTTGTCTGAATTCTCTCGAAGTGATAAATTATCCTGCGCTGAGAGAGTCATAACCTCATAAGCTCCACTGGATTTGTTATTTTTGCTGAATCTTATCTAGCGTCTCCAGCAGCTGAAATGTTAATTGCATGTCCGTTAAACTGATTAAACACCAACTCTGTTTAAAAGCATTACACAGGGTTAGAATCGACGTTCAGTATTTTGTGCAGAAACAAAGCAATGTTGGTTATATTTGGCGTGAAATTAAATTTCATGAAGAATGTTTTTCATAAGCCATGCTTGTTGGGGTTTTAATTAGTTTGACAGTATTTTTCTTGTTTTGTGGGGTTTGTGTGTGGATGTGTTGAACGCAGGCGTGGAAGAAGCTCTTGCTGAAGGTGTGCGAGGCTCTGGAGGAGATCAGGGCTCTACACGTCAGACGGTTTAACCTTCCTTTTGATCTTAAATAGAAGAAACAAGATTTATCAAATATCAAAGAACTCTCAAATTGGACACCAAGGTTCTTCACCACAGATTTATAGTAGGGAACTAAATTGCCCAAGTCAAAAGAGTTTTGGGTGTCAGGAGCCCTGAACCAGATGATTTCAGATTTGCTTTCATTCGAATTCAAATCATTTTGTGATATCCAAGATCCAATTTCATGTAAACAACTCAAAAGCGACTCAAAAGAGCTTTTATGCAAAGGTAGATACACCTGAGTGTCATCTGCGTAACAAAGAAAATATATTCCATGCTTAGAACCCAGGGGTAACATATATAATGAAAACAAGACAGGGCCGAGAATGGAGCCTTGTGGAACTCCACTAGATAATAGGGACGTGTTAGAGTAATGTTCACCAAAATTGACTGAAAACATCTTATATTATAATAAATAAAAAAATAGGATTTTAACCTTTGCATCTTTTCTAGACGAGAGACAATAATATTGTGATCAATGGTATCAAATGCTGCACTGAGATATAGTAAAACTATAACTAAATTCAAGAAAATAAAACACAAAAGATCAATAATAACACTTCCTCCAGTGAAAAAGTGCATCTCCTGTTGTCTCTCGCATCAAAATCCAGCCACATATATGTTTAGAGCTGTTTTGGCTTGTAAACTGTGTTTGATCTGTGCAGATGTCTCTCCTGATTCAGTCCAAATCCATTTTTCACTGGAGGAAGTGTCATTCTGGATTATGGACTTGAATATTTGTAAAAAAAAAAAAAAAATCTTAATGCTTGATATGTTTCATCTTTTGTCTTCTCCAGATGTTAACTGATGGACTGGAGTGCTGTGGATTATTATTGTGATGTTTTCATCAGCTGTTCAGACTCTCATTCTGACGGCACCCATTCACTGCAGAGCATCCATTGATGATTGATGAGAGACTGATGCACTGCTACATTTCTCCAAATATGATGAAGAAACAAACTCATCCTAATCATGCATGGCTTCATTTTCAGATAAACTATACCTTAAAGCCTTAACATTACTAATATCGACCCAACTTGTGCTCACGCTCAAGTTCGCTGCAGGACAGACATCTGTGGAGGGTCAGAGGTCACGAACAGTCAGATGTGGCGGTAATGATGCAGCTGGTGTGTGTGTTTGTGGAGCAGATGGTGTGTGATTGGAGATGTTTGGGGTCTGTGCCAGGAGCTGCAGGGCTGGTTTTGGAGTTGGACACAGCACACAGAATAAGGTCAGTCGCACACACATTTACATACTTTTCATCTTTATGATTCGATCTGTATTTCTGGAATTAAAATGTTGTTTTATATGTGTGATTGAGTTGATGATTCATAGCTACTAGTATTGGTTGTTCAGAAACCTAAATGGTGTTTTAGTGTTTTTAATAGAAATACAAAAAGGCCCAGCAAATTAAGAAAACATCTTCATCAGTTTGAGAGCACATGTGCTGCAAATACTCACAACACACACAATTAAGAACAGGCTGCAAAAACACACAGCAAATATTCATAACACAAACAAATGTAATAATAATAGCCAAATAAACATTGTATGGGTCAAAATTATAGATTTTTCTTTTATGCCCAAAATCATTGGGATATTATGTAAAGATCATGCTCCATGAAGACATTTTGTAAATTTCCATAAATATATCAAAACTTAATGTTTGATTAGTAATATGCATTGCTAAAAACTTCATTTAGACAACTTTAACCTGTTAAATGTCACCCCGTCCCGTATACGGGACGCCTACGTTGACTATACTATATTGCAATCAAATTTAATCTAATCTTGACAAACTATATATCGTTGGAAAGGTCTAAGACTCCCAAATATATATTTTACCAATATTTTTTGTTAAAAATTATGTAGGAAAAGTAATAGATCAATTTATGACAAGAGTGCACCCTCAGAAATCTACATTACAAAAGGAGTTTTGACCTTTGTTTAAAAAAAAGACTTCCTCGTTGCCTTTTTCTCTATCACATTTTAGAAATCATCAGAAGTTATATATCACTTGAAAACATAAAATCTCAAAATTCATCCTTTAAAACCCATTTTAAAATCAGACATTGCATTACCATGTAAATGGTACATCAAAATCATGTTACAAAATATTTTCAGTCATGAAATATAAAAATTAAGGTTTGTATCATGCACATTCAAGCTATCTTCAAAAACGTGAGTGACAGTTATCAGGTTAAAGATGATTTTCTCAATATTTAGATGTTTTATTTTTTTTGCTCCCTCAGATTCCAGATTTTCAAATAGTCGTATCTCAGACAAATATTGTCCTCCTAACAAACCACACATCAATGGAGAGATTATTTATTCAGCTTTCAGATGTATAAAATATAGAACGCACTACAAAAACAGAAACACAGCAAATGCACAAACAAAAACTGCACTGGAAGTAGCACAGACCACAGAGGCGTCCCCAACAATGCTTACAAATATTATTGCCGGTGTTCTGTCGATTTGTCCTACGCTGTCAGATTTTCCTACCTCCCACCAAAACAGTGGGTAGTACAATTCCACAATGAAAATGCTACTGTAAAGTTATGGTTTATTAATGTCTACACCTACCACAACCCTAATCATACCCTTACAGTACTGCAAATACAGTAATTATGTGTTATATTCGCGGTTGTAGCTAAAAGGGATACAGTTACAGGAAACCAACAATAAATATTATTTTCTACCAATAAGATTGCGTTTTTATTAAAGTCTACACCTACCCCAGCCCTAAACCTACCCTTACAGTAATGCAGATACATTAAATATCGTCGTTTAGCATGAGACAAAGGACGTGATATTGATGTGCGCGTGTGCAGTAAACCCGGGTAGGAAAATCTGACAGGGTAGGATAAAATGTCAGGACACCGGCAGCCATATCACCCTGGAGCCCAAGACCGGTTTCCCACTGAAGCTAAGCAGGGCTGAGCCTGGTCAGTACCTTGGTGGGAGACCTCCTGAGAAAACTAGGTTGCTTCTGGAAGAGGTGCTAGTGAGGCCAGCAGGGGGTGCTCAACCTGTGGTCTGTGTGGGTCCTAGTGCCCCAGTGTAGTGATGGGGACACTATACTGTCAACAAGCACCGTCCTTCGGATGAGACGTTAAACCGAGGTCCTGACTCTCTGTGGTCAGTAAAAATCCCAGGATGTCTTTCGGAAAGAGTAGAGGTGTGACCTCGGCATCCTGGCTCAATTCGCCCATTGCCCTCTGACCATCATGGCCTCCTAACAATCCCCAGATCCGCTGATTGGTTTCATCACTCTGTCTCCTCTCCATCAGTAAGCTGGTGTGTGGTGTGTGGTGGGCGTTCTGGCGCACTATGGCTGCCGTCGCATCATCCCGGTGGATGCTGCACACTGGTGGTGGATGAGGAGATACCCCCTGTCTATGTAAAGCGCTTTGAGTGAATAGAAAAGCGCTATATAAATGTAAAGAATTATTATTATTATTATTATTAACACTGGTTTTATTATAGTAGTAACTATAGTTTATTAAAGTAGTTACCATGCATTGATTTCGATCTGTACAGTTTAGTGTGGCTAATTTACCATGGTTCATGATTTATTTTTTATATAACAATAAATATGTATGTCATATATAGGCTATTTATTTAATAATTTTATCATAAAATCATGGTTATTTTTTTCCTCTTAAACATTTCTGATGTGGTCTGTGCCTATTTGCAGTGTGTTTTGGTTGTGTTGTGAGTATTTTCCGCACATGTTCTGTCAAACAGATGATGTTTTCTTAATTTGCAGGTGATTTTTCTATGTGCATGTGTGTTTTTTCTTCATTTGCGGTGCGTTGAGCTCTCTGGGCCACCGTACATAACTCCTTCAGACACTCCAGCTGACTCCATCTGAGGAGAGATGAAGATGTCCACAGTCGCTCTTCGATGAGGAATTAGGGCTCTGTGCCAAAACATGATCATTTTCCTAAATACTGTGAAAGCACAAGATGTGGGAGTTTTCATTGGGGATTTTCCTTATTTTAGGATGTGGAGGTGTTTTTTTAAACTTAAGTGTTGTGAGCTTCGTCAAGTAGCCTTAGCCGGTTTTGGTCTGATGATGATTTTCTTCAAATACTTTTATAGTTTTTACAGCTACACAACCAAATAATGCAGTCTGTATAAAGATTATATATAGATTTGTATATATATAGATTTGTTGATAATTATTGAGAAATTAAGAGTTCAGATGCAAAATGTATTATGTGCCATTTTAAAAAAAAGAATTCTAAATTTGTACATTTTTCTCAGTCTCTTGTGTTTATGTTCAGTTATTTTACAGCCTGACCAAAACGCTCATTTTAGAAGAACATCTTAAATGACACTTAAAGGCTTTTGCATTTGAACTCTTCAAATTATTAATTATATTAATGCATTTCAACTAATTGAGATCGAAAAGCTTGAAATAATGCATTATGAACTCCTCCAGAGAATATAGAATAACAGTAAATGTGGTAGCCTATAATTCTACACCGAATCTTAAAAGATTTACATACTGCTTTTGCAAACATTTCAACATTTAACTCATTGCATTTCCATTTCTCCATTTTGTGGTGCACTTTAAATTGAGACACTTTTATTTAACTGTTCTTTTGCATTAGAATTCAGTTAAACTCAATGGTCACACTGTAAAAACTGAAAATGTTATCAGATGCATTGTCAATAAGATTCTTCTTAACTTAAAAGGATTGTAAAACTTATTCCAAACCTGAGAGTTTGTTTCTTGTATTGAACACAAAAGCAGATATCTTGAAAAATGTTGGCCTCCGTTGATTTCTATAGTATGGAAAATACTTTGAAAGTCAGTGGGGACCAGAAAGTGTTGGTTTACCCAATGTTCTTCAAGAGATCTTCTTTTGTGTTCAACACGAGAAAGAAATTCAGTTTTGGTGTTCAGGTTGCAGTGTGTACATAATACTTCAGACTTGAATAGAACCAATTAATGTACTTGTTTTACACTGCAGGATTACGAATGTATTAAGTTAGGTGTTAATAGCCCATTAATCAGACTGAGAGCTAATAAATTGCTTAAAATTGAATCAAAACTTCTCATTTTAATGCAGCATTTTTCAGGTATGCAAAATACATGTTCAGACATTTTCCATCTTCCTTTGACCTGTGATAGACTAACAGCTATCATTTTATGACATTTTATGTTTCATCCTTTGAATCTGATGGCTCAGTTAAAAGTTTGGAACAATTATGATTTTTTTTTTTTTTTATGTTTTGACGAATCTCTTCTGTTCGGATTTATTTTATCCAAAATACAGTAATATATATAAAGTTTAAAGTTTAAAATAACTGGCTTTTGTGTGAATATCTGTTCAAGTGTAATTTATTTATGTGATCAAAGCTGAACTGATACATTTTATTTTTTCAGGATTGACAGATTATTATTATTATTTTGTTAAATTGTAAATGTCTTTACTGTCACTTTTGATCAATTAAATTAATCCCAGATAAATAAAACCATGAATACTTTTCTCTCTTTTTTATGTAAGCCTTACCCCAAACTTTTGAACGATATGTATCAAGGTGTCCACAAAAAATATTGAGCAGCACAAGTGTGCTCAACATTGATAATAATCAGAAATGTTTTTTGAGGAGTAAATCGTCATAATTTCATGGTTTCTGAAGATCATGTGACAATAAAGACTGGAGGAATGATGCTGAAAATACAACTTTGATCATGGAAATCAAATACATTTGAACAGATTTCACAATTTAGCTGTTTTTCTGTATTTTTATAAATTAAATGGAGCCTTGGTGAACAGAAGTTACTTTTTCAAAACATAAAATAATTGATACCAAACTTTTGTCCTGTAGTGCACTGGACGTTCGAATTGTGCAAAAAAAAAAAACAGCAAATAAAATATCTGCAACTGAATTTGAACTTCTTCTTTTTATATAACAATAAGTATCGCACTGATGAGCCGTTCTTATTTTATTCAGTAACACAGCAGCACCGTGATTTTCGAGTAAAAAAAAATTCTTTAAAACCATCACTTCGTTCGCTGATCTGATGACTGTCAATTAAATAAGATTAATTTGCATTAAGATCCACGCACTGCTCCATCGTATGACGTCACAGTCGAGTTAAATAATGCGCGTTCGAGCTGCGGTTTGTTTGGGAGTTTCACGCGGAGGCGAGGAAGCGCATCAGATCCTCGTCATTGTTCCCCGGCGGATCAAAGCGCTTCAGACAAAGGCTTTAATTGCGACTCAACAGCTCGAGCTCCTGCACTATAGATCAGTGATAAAGGAAACAGTCAACGTGCCTTTATCATCATTGTCCAGCTAAACGATCCTTTCCAAGCCTCTGTCTCTCATCCACAGACATTCAAATACAGTCTGATAAAACCAAATCCCTGATTAACTGCAGACCTCTGTGCCAGAGCCGCCTGACATGCCATTATTTCAGATTTATCAGTAATATTATTGAATCACGGGCTTTGTTTCATCATGAAACCTCAAATAAACATTCAACTAGAAAAATAATTTTGAACTGAGTAGCCTATTTATAGTTCCCTCCAACACATTTTGGCATGTAATATATTTTTATATATAAAAAATTGCAAAGCATGCACTTAATTTGAATTTGAATGAAGACTAGCTATTTAAACTTATTGAGTTCTAGTTGCAGCTTTATTTGTTTGGATAAATTCTGCTTTACAATGTTTAAGCATGTGTAACTTTATATATGCATAAACCTACATGCACGTTTGTGCATGTGCAGAATTGAATAATAAATGCAAGTAAACTTTGCTCAGGTTTAGGTTGGTGAAGTGAGATGTTTTCACTGTCTCTAGTAGTTGTGTTGAATCAGTAGATCAGGCTTAAGCTTGTCCGGGTTTGAATTTGCATTTGAACTGCTGGTCAATCAAAGTTAATTGTGTTGCTACTGTAATCCCTTTGATCGTGATGTTTGCCGACCGCGCCAAACGATGCTGTGATGGTCAGTGGCGCCAGAGACTCCACAGGCAGCAGCATGTGTTAATACACCAGCATTTGAACGAGTCAATTCACCTTAGGTTGAGTGTGTGTGTGTGTGTGTGTTGGAGACACTGCAGCACAGAAAAACAGACTTGTTTTTTTTTTTAAAGGAAAATAACGAGGAAGAGACAGCATATATATATTTAATATATTTATTATATTTATTATTATATATTTATTGCATTTATAATTTTATTTCAGAATTAACTTGAAACCCAAAAGGTAAAAAGCTGCTGATATATAAGTTTTTCTAAATTTGTTCAGTATGTTGAAGTGGGTTGTAGAAAAAAATACCGTCCATAATTTTCGTTTTTATAAAGTCCTGACCATTTAACTTTCTAAAAGTAACTTTGTTTTATCATTTAATTTACATAGTTATAATTTGTTTAATTAAGTATTTATATTTTCGAAATGTAAGTACAAAAGTCTGAAGGTAAAATAAGTCAAATACAATGATTTATTAGCAGGATATGGTTAAATGAAAACATTTAAAAAGTTTTACTCAAGTTATGTTGTGACATAACAATTTCTGTTTTCTGCCATTATATTGTACGATTTTCAGCGTCATTACTCCAGTCTTCAGTTTCACTTGATCTTCGGAAATCATTCTAATATGCCGATTTGCTCCTCAGGAAAACATTTCTGATTATTATCAATGTTGAAAACAGTTGTGCTGCACAATATTTAAACCGTGATATATAAGCAATCAACGCCTATTTCGCATGATATAAGAGTCAAAATACAATTATATGATTATCAATTATGTTAACAATTGGTGTAAAATATTTAAAAAGTTTTACTAATCTTTTAAGGTCATTGTTTTTAGGTTTCTTGGCTTTAAGCTTTAAATTCTCTGTATAATAGTTGCAATTATTCCTTAGATGCGCCACTCAGATCCAGTTGTTCTGACACTCCATCAATGCAGACAGCTGGATGAGCCAGAGGTTCCCACAGACAAGCTGGCGCCAGGCTTTCACACAATCACAGGATGTGTAAATACTTCAATAACGACCCATTAGGCCTAATGATTGAGAATCGATCAGGCGTTAACTCCTCCATGCATATGTTAATGTAATGCGGGATGGGCCTATATATATCCAGACCGCTTCTGGAGGCCTGACAAACACTCTTGGATTGTACTCGGATAGATTCACATCTTGAGACACACAGACAGCAATCATGGTCAAGAAGTTTTCTGTGGACTGGCTCGCCCAAAGCTTTCACGATTCGCCGCATCAAGACGTTCTGGAGCCGGAGAAACAGACGCACAGGCCACACGTACCGTGCGTGGTTCAACCGAGACCTCCAACATCATATGACAAGGTTTATTTGCAGCCAAAACCAAAGGTTAGCAAGAAAGCTGAAGAGAAACCAGAGACCGGTAAAGAGAAGGAGGGCACAACCCCTGTTACCCAAAGAAGCTGCTCATCTCCAAGCTGTAAGTTTACGCGCTTCAATGCATTTTCAGTTTTTGTTTCGTGTGAATGACAACAGAGCGTGTTTTAATGTTTCATTACATGTTCAGTTTCAGAAAACAGCGGCTATTCGTCAGGTTACGAGAGCGAAGCAACCGCGTCTGAATGCGCGTCCGTCGAAGATGCGCACGAGACCGAGAAAGACGCGGCGACGCGCAGAATCAGAACCAAATTCACTCCGGAACAGATCGACAAACTGGAGAAAATCTTCACCAAGCACAAATACTTGGACGCGGGAGAGAGAGTGAAAACGGCTTTGAAACTCAATCTGTCAGAAACTCAGGTGAGACACGCGCATTAAACCCTGGGCTTTCTCCAAATGCATTAATGAGAATAAAAAACCTTCTCTTATACAACGAAAAGACTCATGGATGGAATTGGCAAATAACACAGTGAGATATATATATACACACATATATATATATATATATATATATATATATATATATATATATATATATATATATATATATATATATATATATATATATTCTCTTGTAACAGAGGCTTCTTCAATAATCGTATTTGAAATTATTCGAAAAGTAGCGTTTTGAAAAATAGAACGCATTTTAAATTTATCTTTTTGTTCTTTAGTTCAGAACAGAATTAACGTTTTTTTTTTTGTTGTTCTTACAGTCAGAAAAAAAAGTAACTTTTTGAAAATAGAAAGCATTTTAAATGTCTCTTTTGTTCTTCAGGTCAGAACTTGGTTCCAGAACCGCAGGATGAAGCTGAAGCGGGAAGTGCAGGAGATGCGCGCGGACTATCTGCTGCCTAAAATGGTTCTTTCGCACGTGCTTCCGGTTCAGTACCAATGCTATGACAGACAGCGACTTCCGTTTCCGCCTCCCGGCGCGCTGATGCAGCATGTGATGCCGCTGGTTTCTCATCATCAGCTCATGATGCCCAGGCAGCATTACTTCTGAAGAAGACACATCCAGAGACCCAATCCTCTGAAACACTTAAATTCTGTGTGCAATATCTCAATATATGTACAGTTATGTTTTTTTTGTAATGTTTGATTGAATAGAAGAGTTTATTTATTATCAGAAATAAAGTATGTTCAATGGCTAAGTTTGCGTTCCTGGTGATTTGTCCGTGTTCATCTGATAAGATTGGTTTCAGAAGTGAATCGATCTGAAATATCTGTTGTTTAAATGCGTTTCATCTTAATCAGTTTCCTTTGAAGTCTACAGATACTGTGACATGCACTCAACTGAGTGACTCCATTTAGACTTTATTCAGGAATTCAGTGTTTTCTTGGATCATGTCACATACTTTGCATAAGTTAAAGTAAATTATTAATCATCAGCAACCAAATGCCATCAATAAAATGCTGCATTTTACGTTAATAAATCGTCATGTTTTATTTACTTATATCAGTGATTTCTCATTGCTGTTTTGTTAAGACCCACAATGTAAAGAAAAAATATTCTTAATTTAAGTTTCCCCCCATAGTTTATAAAGAATAGCATACATACAGGCTCACATTATTACCAAGTAAAATTTACAAACTGAAGCTAGTTACATAAGTGAGTTAGAGCTGTCCCACACAGAAACATAATGCAAATCAACACGTGTTATACCCAAAGAACAATAAGCGTGCTTCTTTTTAAAATAGTTATTTTTCACTGAGTATTTAAGATGCTATTTGTTGCTACATGGAAAAGGAGGTTGCATATACTCCTACAATAATGGCAGTGATATTTAAATCAAATATAGGCGCCAAAGAAACCCTTAACAAACCCATCAGTGCATTGATCTGCGGCCTCACACTGCGCGCGACCCCGCGCACTTCAAAGGAGACCTAACGAGCAGATCATGGTCAACAATTAGTCCTAATTAAGTCGCCCATTGATGAGTTTACACTCTCCACAGACTGGCTCCAGCGTGTCTGGGCTCTGTGTGTGTGTATGTGTGTGTGTGTGTGTGTGTGTGTGTGACAGAGTATTGATCTCCCTCTAATATCAACCCCATGATAACATTAAGACTGACTAAAACTAGCTACTGAAGGCCATTGGATATTAATAACTCCTAATCATTTTGCAAAATCAATCAATTATGCAGGTTTCATAGAGTGACGATTTTATCTACTGCACACCATTATTAAAGTTCTGATGCAACAATAATAATAATCTAAAGTAATAATGCAAAAAAATATATTATGGTGTATCTTGCATTATATTTTCTTCGGAGGAGTATTTTGGTTTATGGATTCATTAAATCATTAATAATAAATAAGTATGCATGTAAGTATCACAACATTATATATTACATAAAATACAATATAATCAGTTTATATGTCTGTCATCTATTTATTGTTGCGTTAGGTTCTTCGGATGGATGTTTTGGTTTCTGTATTCATAAAATCACAAGTAAAACAAGTAATAGATTTATTTGAACATGTAATGCAACATTATATGATACAATCATTTCATTTATTAATGTATTGTTGCATAGGTTCTTCAAATTAGTATTTTGGTTTCTGGATTCACCAAATCACCAGTAATGTAGATCATGATGTTACATTGTAGGTTCTTTAGATTGGTATTTTGTATCTGGATTTGTTAAATCAACATTTATTTATTTGTTTGTTTGTTTATGTTGAATTCTAGATGCCTCATGTAAGTATTTTTTACAGTGACTGAATTCATCATCAGTAGCATTGTTTTTTTTCCCTTTAAGAAGTAACAGAGTCTGTTGAACTTATGCAACATAAGTGTTTTTAATATAACTGAACATGTGGATGGAATTTATCTCATTGATTTAAATAGAATTTTAACTAATGTCTAATTTTCATTTTCAACTTATGACATGCATTCTTAAAATGCACTTAATTATCCAGGGGTAGCTTTATAATTTAGCATCTCATGTGTGAGTTTGTAAAGCTCCAGAGACGCATTTCAATGCTTGCCATTAGAAGTAAAACGCTTTCATAGCCTTCCAGTGACAGAAGACAAAGGAGGAGACCCTCAGACCCATAATATGCGAAGATGCATTTAATGTAATAAACAAGCGTGCTGAATTGACACATAATGGGGATCAAGAGTTAATCCGACAGTGATCCGCCCAAAGCCGCCCTCTCTTTCATCTCTCCGTTATCTGCCGATGAATGACGCTTGTCTTGAGTGGATGATGTTGCTCTCCGTCAATTGATTGTATCAGTGCATTGATGACTCTTCTCAGGTACTTGAGGTGAACACACGAGGTGCTCAGACTCGCTGGCGCCTGGATATCACAAGTACACCGAACGTGTGAACAAGCCCATTGCGACACCCATTAACTTCAATTACAGAGTTATAATTCCGCTGAGAGTCGCTTTACTCATGCAGATGAGCGGAGAAGCTCCTATAAAGTCAGGCCACTGACCAGATGAGCTACAGCTGATCAAATTATTAGGAAACATCATGTTCAAGAAGTTCTCCGTGGAGTGGTTGTCCAGAGCTTCCATGCTCAAGATCTGGAGCAGGAGAAACGAGTCACAGTAAGCGCTCGTGATGATTTCAGTGATGCTCGTCGCGCGTCTTCAGAAACGCTTGGAGAAGGAGAAACCAAGGCCCTGTCTTCTACAAGTAAGTACGAGCTTCTGGTGTTCAGTAGCTGTTCACTGTGTTTCTGGGTTGGTGATGGATCTAACAGGTCGTTTCTCTCGTATCAGACAGCTGTGGCTACTCCTCGGCCTCTGAGAGCGATGAGAGCGAAGGGGAGTCCGCGTCACAGCGGCGCGTCAGAACCAAGTTCAGCTCGGAGCAGATCTCGCGTCTGGAGAAGAGCTTCAGCAAACACAAGTACCTCGGAGCGACCCAGAGACGCAGGATAGCGGAGAAACTGCAGCTGTCTGAAACACAGGTGTGCATGGCATGAGATTTCTAGCTGTGACAGCAGATACTGTATTTGTTGAACTTCTATTCATAAAGAGTTTTTTTTGCATTTGTCACACATCTGGCCTATTAATGTGAACTGCAATATATCATGTCTTTATATATATATAAATTAATTGTTTTTTTTTTTTTTATGCAGTACATGCAATGCACTATTCATTTATTTATAATAACCCTATAATGCAACATAAATAAATCATTAAATGTTTTAAAATGTACATGCATTTATGTATTTAAAATAAACATATAATGCAACGTATATAAATAAATACTTTATAATTTAAATTAATTAGTAAGTTAGTTGTTAGTTTATTTATTTATTTTGCACTATAGGTTCTACAGATTTTTGGTCTTCAGTAAATAGACATAAAAAAAAGTTTTTCTTAATTTAAAGTCGCTAAGAGCAGAAAAAATAATTGCAACCATAAATATTTTAGATGTTATTATTTTTTTTATTTTTTTGTTCTTAGAGAGTTTCATTAATGTTATATTTATGTGGAATTTTGCAAGCACATAAATTGCATGCATTAGTTAAATTGTTCTTAACTCGTGAATATTTTAGTGTCTCCTTTGTGAAACATAGTATTGAAAGTGGATGTTTATGTTATTTATTAAGGCCCTATGTATGTATTTATTTGTTTATTTAAGGTGAAAACGTGGTTCCAGAACAGACGAATGAAGCTGAAGCGGGAAGTTCAGGAGGCGCGCGCAGCCGAGTTTTTTGTTGTGCTTCCGCCTATGACGTCATTTCAGCACCACACCGCTAGCGGACAGCACTCGCGCCTCTATTTCCCGCAACAAATTCCCACGCGACAATTCCCGCCACCGATGCTGTTCCCCTCCTGCTACTTTTAAACCACCTTTTTTAATGATTGGATATAATCTATAATCTTGACGTAATATAAAAATTTATAAAAATCCCCTAAATCACGGTTTTTAATAAGCAAAATATAAATGCAAGCACTGTATGTAGTTATATAAACAAATTGTATATGTACATAAATATTGTTTTTTTTTTTGCCAAATCTGAAAAATCCCATAAAATAAAAAAATTCTTTTGAATCAAGCTTCTTAGCCTTTCATTGTATCAGTCGAGTCTATACCATAATTTAGTCATATATATATATATATATATATATATATATATATATATATATATATATATATATATAAACAGAGAGAGATATGTTACAGTACATTATTGTACTTCCTAATTATATTTATTTAATTGTATTTATTTATTATTTATTTTATTATATTTTAATCAAATCGTTAGAACCAGTTAAATCATGTTTAAGAAAACTATAATAACAAATGTAATTTTATTTGTCTAATTAAAAATATTTATAATTATTTATTTTTTGGGATATGCAATGTCATTTATAAAAGTGCCTCTATAAAACCAAATGATAAATAAAAAGCATAATGGTGCTAAAACTCCTTTCCAGTTCCATGGTGTCCCTCAAAGGGGACTTCTATAACCTCTGCTGTTTTATCATATGCATAAATGGCCTGGACTCATATTTGCCTCCCTCTGATCCCTGTGAAATGTAATCCCTGTGAAATATGCTGATGATCGAACAATCACAGAGTTTCTAATGGGATCTTACCTGGACTCACCTGGAATCAGGGGACAGGGATTTACATTGACCATGAATGGAGGGAAGTTTGTGGAAGTGGTAGTTAGTGCCAGAAGAGAGGACAACATCCCCTTCTCTCCTTCTCCTGTTATTTCAGGTCATGCAATTAGTAGAGTTTCCACCTTTAAACTGATTGGAGTTCAAATATCCCCTGACTTGTCATGGGACGCCCACATTAACACATACTCTTACTAAAATACTCAGTTGTTTCCTGCCTGTGGCTCCAAAACCTTCTTATTCTCTTCAGCATCACAAGACATGTGCTGGAGTAAACCCAGGAGTAAAACTAAGCAGCAGTTGTATAGATAATGAACAGGTGCTCGATTAGGATGCCATTTCTGTGTATCTGTAGTATTTATATACACATGTTTTAGATGTTGTTGCTGTTTTTGTTGCCTTTTTTAATTTATTCTGCTTGTATATCAACTATTTTTACTCGTCTTATGCTATCTTAAATGTATAGGATTTACTAGGAGTATGTGTGTTTGACACATTTCACGGTTTTGTGCTGCAATATCTTGTCTTTTCAAAGATTGTATTTATTAATTTATTTGTTTGTTAATTTATTTATATAAACAAAATGACTTTGGCTTTTTATTATTAGTAGTAGTATTTAAATGTCCATCTCATTGTTGAATTTGACGTGTTTAATGGAAAACAGTGATTTCTCCCATCCTAATATTTTATTTTATTTTATTTTATTTGTTGGTATATTATTATTTTATTTTATTTTATTTTATGTTTTCGTTTTTAACCTTCCCATTGCTGTGGATACCAGGTTAACCAATATTTGGTAGAATATGTTTTAAAAGGTAAGCTTCAATCACCCAGATATTTCAACTATTTAAAAAAATGTACAATGATTTTTGCTAGTGAACTCTTCTAAAGCTAATAATAATAATAATAACAATAATAATAATAATAATAATAATATATTTTTTGTTATTATCATTAATATAACTATTATTTTTATTATTAGTAGTAGTAGTAGTAGTAGTAGTCGTATTTATTTATTTATTTGTTTGTTTGTTTGTTTTCAGGCAGATGTGTTTAAACCTACATTTGAGGACTTCAGGACTGGTTTGGAAATTAATTTTTACCATCTCAGACGATAAAAGGTAAGAAAACAAATATTATTGAATACTTTCAGACCTTAAATTGACATCTTGACAAGGAAACTTATAAAGTTAAAAAAATTGCTTTAAAATGTAGGCAGTTACAGATCTGTTGATATAGTTATGGCTTTTGGCATGATGGAACTTTCATTAAAAGGGTTTTTAAAATATATTAGTAAAATATTGAAGTTTGTAACCCAGTAGTTCTATAGATGTGTGTGTGTGTGTGCATGTGCCTGTGTGTGCGCGTGCGTGTCTCCGTGTGTATGTGTGTGTGTCCACAGGGGGGCAATGCTGCCTTACTGCATGAATATGAACATCGGCTCATTTCTGTGAGGCTTGAAACAAACAATACGTGTGAAAGGGATGATTATCATCAACAGATCTAAAGCTCTTCACAGTTCCTCTGGATGATTCTTTAATTGTTCAGTGTTATTGTGATGAATGAGCAGGTGCTGATGGTGCTGTTAATCTGTCGTGTTTAGAAACTGTGCACTGTACAAAAGTAGAAACAGCCTTACAAATGGGTCAGATATCATTTGTGATTAGCAATTTAACAGGATGCACAAATTGTGGGGGAAAGAATTAATGGTGTAGAGCTTGTTAATACTGGTGTTAATTAATGTTAATTAATGGTGTAACATTGTCAATAATTTATTAAAAAAATAATAATAATAATTTTATATATATATATACACACATATATATATATATAGTCTTTTGATAATTTAATTTAATTTAATTTAATTTTATTTTATTTTATTTAATTTTATTTTAAACCAATTTTATTCAATCCAATTAATTTAATTTAATTTAATTTAATTTAATTTAATTTAATTTAATTTAATTTAATTTAATTTAATTTAATTTAATTTAATTTAATTTAATTTCAGAACAGCAGACTGTGGTTGTGTTTCTGGTCAGGCCCTGTGGTTGTCTCTGATGTTGTCTCTGGTCAGGCCCTGTGGTTGTCTCTGATGTTGTCTCTGGTTGTCTCTGAGGTTGTCTCTGTGGTTGTCTCTGAGGTTGTCTCTGAGGTTGTCTCTGATGTGGTCTCTGGTTGTCTCTGAGGTTGTCTCTGAGGTTGTCTCTGTGGTTGTCTCTGGTTGTCTCTGTGGTTGTCTCTGTGGTTGTCTCTGAGGTTGTCTCTGAGGTTGTCTCTGATGTGGTCTCTGGTTGTCTCTGAGGTTGTCTCTGTGGTTGTCTCTGAGGTTGTCTCTGATGTTGTCTCTGGTTGTCTCTGAGGTTGTATCTGAGGTTGTCTCTGTGGTTGTCTCTGATGTTGTCTCTGTGGTTGTCTCTGAGGTTGTCTCTGAGGTTGTCTTTGAGGTTGTTTCTGTGGTTGTCTCTGAGGTTGTCTCTGTGGTTGTCTCTGATGTTGTCTCTGGTTGTCTCTGAGGTTGTCTCTGATGTTGTCTCTGGTTGTCTCTGAGGTTGTCTCTGATGTTGTCTCTGGTTGTCTCTGAGGTTGTATCTGAGGTTGTCTCTGATGTTGTCTCTGTGGTTGTCTCTGAGGTTGTCTCTGAGGTTGTCTTTGAGGTTGTTTCTGTGGTTGTCTCTGAGGTTGTCTCTGTGGTTGTCTCTGATGTTGTCTCTGGTTGTCTCTGAGGTTGTCTCTGTGGTTGTCTCTGTGGTTGTGTCTGTGGTTGTCTCTGAGGGTGTCTCTGAGGTTGTCTCAGTGGGTGTCTCTGATGTTGTCTCTGGTTGTCTCTGTGGTTGTCTCTGATGTTGTCTCTGGTTGTCTCTGAGGTTGTCTCTGATGTTGTCTCTGGTTGTCTCTGAGGTTGTGTCTGTGGTTGTCTCTGTGGTTGTCTCTGGTTGTCTCTGAGGTTGTCTCTGTGGTTGTCTCTGTGGTTGACTTTGAGGTTGTCTCTGAGGTTGTCTCTGTGGTTGTCTCTGAGGTTGTCTTTGAGGTTGTCTCTGAGGTTGTCTCTGTGGTTGCCTCTGAGGTTGTCTTTGAGGTTGTCTCTGTGGTTGTCTCTGAGGTTGTCTCTGTGGTTCTGATGGTCATGTGTTTGCCCTCATCTCACCGCAGCCTCTGTAACGAGCTGCTGTGAGTGGGCTCCTGCTGTCTTTGATTTGATGTAATGATTTCCTCGGCTCGTTCCCAAGATACCTGTGTGAGCTCTCCATTCACCGTCTCTTTACTCAGCTAGACAGAAGGATTTTCCAGTGGACTGCATGAAAATCTCCAAAGTACTTAGTTTAGACAGAAAGAGGGAGAGACTGAATGACATAAACACCTGAAGCTCATTTGTGTTTGTAGAAATTTATTAGGATCCAAAATTATTGGGTAAACAATTATTAATGAAGAGACCTTTTAAATATGGTGTTAAAATAATTTATTTTATTTTGTTGTATGATTATATACACATAAGCTTGTTGATTTTTCTTTGAATTTGTATTTGACCAGTTTTACCAATATATAAACAATATATATAAATCATAAACACATAAACAATGTATAAACATGTTAAAAGAACCTTTATTTATAAGTGCAATAAATACTATTAAATATAAAAAATGAACATAAATTCCAACGTTTGACTCAAATGCCAACATTTGCAAAACATTTAACTGTGTATCTTTTTAATAATGTGTTAAAAAGACATTATATTATATTATATTATATTATATTATATTATATTATATTATATTATATTATATTATATTATTGTTTAATAAATAAACATTTTATTCACACAAAACATTCTTAGTTAATTATTTTTAAAACAAATCTCAAAACAGGAAGAAACTATCTTTTTATTTAGACATTATGTCTGAAGAAGACTAATCATAGCATATAATGATGCTAACCAAACCATTTTATTCTATTGCATTAGGATGGGGCTTTTTTATTTTATTTTATTTTATTTTATTTTATTTTATTTTATTACATCAGCTTTTACTAGATATTTATTTGAATTTGTATTATTACCATATTGGTCAATATATTCATTCTTATATATTAGTAATGCTTCTATACATATATGCACATAAACCAGTCTTATTTGGTGCATCAAGATTATATATATTTTTTTTATGATTCCATGTAATTAATTTTAATAGATCTGAGAGCAGAAAAAGGATCTTTTCATTTAGACATTATGTCAAAAGAAGATCATGCAATCCGAACAAGTCAGGCACAGAGAATGAAGGCCAAAAGACACTCAAGGATACTTCCAACCCACTTTATTTAATTAAACACACCAGTGGAACTCACATTGACTTTTATTTTGCATCTAAAACCGAAGATTAAACACATTTTCAGTGGATGTCAGCATCATTAATTTTAATGATCCCGCGGTGCGCTGAACGCCGATGGCAGGTGGAAAACCTCTGCCGCCCCATTTTCCCATGCCCTATGCCTCTTTAAAGCTACATCTCAAAGAGGTATATGCATAGGAAAAAGGAACAGCGAGTGGATCGGCCGGGCAGGAGACCTCGGAGCAGAGAGACAGTGAGAAACACATTAGTAAAACATTATTACAGTGCTCAACAGGAGAGAAACATACAGTGCATCCTTAAAAATGATGCCCAATGCCATTCAACAACAGTTTCTGGTTCCCAGAAGAATGTTTCAGTCATCAATTCTTAAAACAAAAATTTTTCTAAGTGTGCAAAACATTTTAAAAACCTAAAGAAAATTTTCCCACTAAAATTACCTTTTTAAAATTTAATTTAATTTTATTTTATTTCATTTCATTTCATTTCATTTCATTTCATTTCATTTCATTTTATTTTATTTGTAAATAACAGTAAAATCATGAACAACAAACTTTTGCCTATTTTACTTCATATTTTATTCTAAATATCCTTTATTTTTATAGTGTTTTGAATAATTAAATAATAAACTAGCAACAAACTTTTGACTAATGATATTATATTAATGATACAAGTTTATTTCTACTATAAAAGTAAACTCAAGAGCAATAAACATTAGACTACTTTTATATTTTTATTTGAAATAATATTCATTTTTTAGAGTGTATTAAATAATTTAATAATAAATTAGCAAGAAACTTTTGACTAAGACTAATTATATTACTAAAATATTTTTTATGTTTTTATTTTATTTTATATTATATTTTTATATTTTTGTGCAATAGAAAAGTCTAAAAGAAAAGGAACCATTAATGCAATGAATTACCTTTTTTTTAGTTTATTAAATAATAAACACATGAACAACAAACCTTTAACAATTAATTTAATTAGATATAAGTTATAAATCCTAAACATATGACATAAGCTTTAACTAGTTAATCTAGCTGTAATCCAACCTATTCAGTTTATTTTATTATAAGTGCACTAAAAATTCTTTATAATAGCAAAGCATTATGTGCACACTCTTCCTCCGTTCACTAAGTTTACTGCATTGGTCAAACTATATATGCATGCACAATCAAAGCTGGTTGTAATCATCAGAAAGTGACTGAAAGTGCACAGATTGAGGCTGAAATGAAGCATGTCTTACCCTCCGCCGCAGCAGGAGCATCTCCTCCGGAAAACTGTTCCTCTGGGATTTTATTCCTCGGGCGAGACCTTGAAGATGTTTGAGGAAGACACAGTAACCGAGTCTCGGCCCTCCTCCTCCTCCTCATCCAGCTCCTGTAATCTTCACAAACAAGCCACTGTGAAGTGTGTGAGGGCTGGCATTGGCTGCGTTTGTCCTGCAGATGGTCGCTATCTGCAGAGATTCGGGACGCAGCGTTCCTGACGGAGCCAGTGTTTCTTATCTGTCAGGGTCTCAGAGGAGAGAAGCTCCGTCTCCCATGATTCAACACTCTCAAGGACCCAGACAAGGCCTGCTGGAGACACACACACACACACACACACACACACACACACACTCAGAGTGCTCAGGCATGTCAAGGTTAACGGCGAGCTCCACTCGAGCGAGTGTTGGAGTGTTTCGACCCGGGTCTCTGTGTTTATTCATCTCAGATGACTGTAAATACTCTTCATTCAGATATTTGTTGTTGTTGAGGGAACATGATCACTTCAGAGTGATTGTGTGGAAGTATTTGGAGGGTTTTAGTGTCTGAGATGTGCTTTCATCAAGTGTTTTATATTATTTCAAACCACAAGCCTATAGATGAACAGCACAGAAACATGTTCACGTCCAGGTATTATTTCTGTGATTATATCAATCAATGAATGAATGAATGCTTCATGTATGTATGCATTTATTTACTGACTTTTTATGCTTTTATGTATTGTTTATTTATTTATGCATTTGTTTACTCAAGTATTCATGCATTTATTTATTGACTTGTTTACTACGCATTATTTTTTCATGCAATTTTGTATTCATTTCTGTATTTGTTTTTTTGAAAACCATTCAACACATTTTCTCACTAAATGCTGTTCCACTTTTTATTTATTTATTTATTTATTCCCATTTTGAGAAGTGATGATCTGAGAAACAAATGAGAACGGCATTAAGACTTAAGAGCAATGTCTGAGAAATAACATTTTACTTAATGTAATATAAATACATTTCATTTTATTATCTTTGTAGATCATTTAGATACACACTACCATTCAAAGGTTTGGGGTCGGTAAGATTTATAATGCTTTTGAAAGAGTATCTTCTGATCACCAAAGCTACATTATTTGATCAAAAATACAGTATAATATAAATATAAATATAAATCATCTGTTTTCTGTGTGAATCTGTGTTAAAGTGTAATTTATTTCGGTGATGCTCCGCTGTATTTTCAGCATCATTCCTCCAGTCTTCAGTGTCACATGATCTTCAGAAATCATGAAAATATGATGATTTACTGCTCGAGAAACATTTCTGATTATTATCAATGTTGAACACAGTTTTTATATTTTTGTGGAAATTGTGATGCATTTTATTTTTTTTATTCACAGATGAACAGATAGTTCATGAGGACAGCATTTTTTTAAAACAGAAATCTTTAGTAACATTATAAATGTCTTCCCTGTAACTTCTGATCAAGTTAATGCATCCTTGATGAATTCAGGTATTAAAAGTACAGTTTTTCACTCATTCTAGCTGTAATCTCTCTCTCCTCAGTTGTTTTGGCAGATCTCTCAACAGAAGTACAGATATGCCGAGCGCAGCAGGGATGTCTGTTTTTCTGCAGCTTTGCAATAAATCCTGCCGTCTGAAGTCAACATCCAGAAGCAGCAGAGCTCTTGACTCTCAGCCATCATTAAACTCTTTCAACTCTGCGTCCACAAACATCACTTTCACTTTTATCCCGCTTCACTTCTGTTTTTATTCTCCCCGAGGAAAACGCTGCTCAGAAGTTTCTCCTCCATAGATCAGAAGAGTGTTCAAAATATAGATACAGATATTAAAATATACTTATAGTTTAAATACATTAAATGTAAATCATTTATATTTTCAAAAATACATTTTAATAATTTTTATTTATTCATTATTTTTATATGTATTTTGAAATTGTTATTTTCTTGCCCCATGAAGTATATTACATCTCAAAATTATATATATATATATATATATATATATATATATATATATATATATATATATATATAAATTAAATATTTGAAACAGTATATATATATATATATATATATATATATATATATATATATATATATATATATATACTGTTTCAAATATTTAAACCATGCTATTTATTTAACATATATTATGCATGCATTTTGTTTATACTGTTAATATATATATATATATATCATTATTATTCTTAAACATTACTGTTTATTTTGCACATATTATATGAATATATATTTACATTTTCAAGTAAATATCTTTAATTTTTCAAAATATATTTTAAGACTCGCCCAAAATGAATGCAAAGATTTTAAATTTTAATTTTCTTGCTCCTTGAAGTACATTTTATAATATAGTACAACATTTGAAGATTTAAAAATAAACATTTAAACCATGCTATTTATTTAGCATATATTATGCATGTATTTTGGACAGAATTAAATAATAACAATAATTATATATTTATATATACTACTATAATGCAAATATAGTAGTATTCTCCAAAATATATTTTAAGATTCACCCAAAATACAAATACATTTATTTTTATTATCTTGAATTTTGAGATTAATTTTATAATATATTTTAGCATTTTAAAGACTAAATGTGTTTATTTATTTATTTATTATTTATTTTATTTATTTTATTTATTTTATTTTTATTTTATTTTTTAATGTGAAATATATACTTTCCTAAAGCCGTCCTGTTATTTAATACATATTGAGCATATATTTAGGCCAGATTTTGTGCAAATATATATTTTTTAATTATTATTATTATTTATTATTATTTTTTGCACTATCAGTGACAAATCATTGTCGTCCCATTAAAAATGAAGCTCTGAGCATTTGATGAGAAACAGTTCATACTAAGACTTTTATCTTTTTATGACAAAAGCTGTTTTTTCTTAATCATCTGAAACTCTTTCTTCTCCCAGAATGCAGTTGTTCTCAGGAAGTCATTCCTCGTCAGTCATGTCCCCTCCGTCTGTGTGTTTGTCTTTATAGAGCAGCACTGGACTGTGTTTAGTCTGACTCTGATTATCTCCACAGCTCAAGGTCAGGTCTCCTTCAGCTCCATGATCAAAACATGTTTTTGCAGTCTCAGTCGCTGTGAGATGTTTATTCTGTCAAATAAGCTTGATTAGAGGTTGTCAGGTGTATTTACAGCAACAGAACCTCAGCGTTACAGGACTGTCCTGATGATGACTAAAAGCATCCAAACCTTCAGCTCACGCTTCACCTTTGCTCCTCCATGTGCTGAGGATCAGATAAACAGAAAAGAAACAAAGCCAGTGTTTCTCAAGCAGAACTGCTACTAAAGTCAGATTCACACATGACTGTATCATTCAGAGGAGCTCATGTTACTGTGTAACACTGTTCGGAATCTTCAGATGATACTTTTGTATCGTGTGATGGAAACATCAGAAATATTTCTGCTCAAAAATGAAGTCAGAGTTTTCATCAGTATTTACAGGTGCTTGAGGAAAAGTTCCTTTATTTCAGTAATTTAATAAATAAATAAATAAATTAAATGCTCACAGACTGAAGTAGTTTAAGTCTTTGCTTCTTTTGATTGTGATGATTTTGACTCACATTTAACAAAAACCCACCAATTCACAATCTCAACAAATTAGAATACTTCATTAAAAAATTACATTTTAGTGAACTGTTGACCTTCTGGGAAGTATGCTGATTTACTGTACATGTTCTCAATACTTGGTAGGGGCTCCTTTTGCTCTAATAATGAATGAACTGAATAAATGAACTTTTCCTCGACATTGTAATTAATTGAGAAGCACATGTATATTCTGTGTGTATATGGATACTGTCTGTGTGTATAATAAGAGACCGGGGCTAGTGTCACTCTTTTTTTAAAAAACTCCAATTATTTCTTCTGTTTTGACAAAGGTTTAACATAATAAACTGTGAATAACTCCATCATTACTTTCCAGGGAAGTAGGGAAACTGTTGAAGATGTGCTGAACAATGCTGACTACATGGGGTAAGTTGTCACAATATCTGCATCAGTGTATTTATATTTTTGTATTCACTCTGAGCCATGAAAGAAAGTGATTGTGACTGATTTGTTCCATTATGGCAAAAGAGAGAGAGAGAGAGAGAGAGAGAGAGAGAAGTTCAATATATGCTAAATAAACAGCACAACTCAACTTATAATACATATAATATTATGTAATATATATTATATTATATTATATTATATTAACAATATAATATAATATAATATAATAATTAAATACAATAAATAAATAAATACTATTATATTATATTAAATTAAGTAAATTACATATAACCCTTCGAATGCTGAAATATATTTTACAATGCACTTCAAGTGATAGGCAAATTAATTTTTTAAATGAAAAAATTGTTTAGTTTAATTCATTTTCTATATATATACCTGTATATATATACCTGGTGTTATAGGCTATTTTATGGCTTTTTGGAAAAAGTAAAAAAAATAAAAAAAATAAAGACCTGTAAATGGTAACAAACATCTTTTGGCCAACATAAATTAAAATGAAAATATATTTATAATTTTTTTTTTTTTTAAAAGCGGTAATTTCCCTAACTGACATTGGTAAAAAATACTTTTGTCCTTGGAACGGTTCAATTCTATTCTTCACAGACCTTCATTATTAGTGTGTGTCAGTATGATTTCATTGCATGCATGTGTTTATATACTATTTTTTATATATTACCTTTCTGGACAGAATTCTCAAATAAATAAATGAATCAAGACATTTGGAGCAACATATAAAGGGTCATATAAACATACAGAGTGCCATCTCTGTTCACATTGTAAGTGAACTTTTAACTGTAAATGTGTAAGATATTAGACCTGACACCTGTATTTACTGAGCTCAGTGCAGTGTCTCCAGCTGCAGGAGGAGGAGAGGTTCTCCTTCATATCCGGATGTGTTTGGAGCTTCAGGAGATGAAGAGTCCCGGGACTCGCCTTACGACAGCCAATCAGCATCAGCCGTGGGAGGCTGACAGAACGGGGCCACGGTGTGTGTGTGTGTGTGTGTGTGTGTGTGTGTGTGTGTGTGTGTGAGTCAGTCACAAGGTATGGTAAATATATGACATCTGTTGAGACAACAAACAAAAGAGAGACTGGAAGGAATCACAACGACACCAGAAATGATTCTCAACGCTTTCATTAGCAGTGAATTCATGATTTGTGCTTTTGACAGGTTTCATGACAATCACCCAAAATCACCAGAAAGTATGTTGGAATTATTTTTTATTAAAAAATAAATAAATAAAAAAAAAACTATTTTTAGGGCCATTAAGATTTATTTCTTTATTTTTTTTATTGAGGAAATTGCAAGACAGATATTACACATCCCAGAAAATGAAGAACTATAAATATAGTTACTTATATAAATTGTAAAACATAAAATTATATAATTGTAATAATATACTTACATATTCAATACATTATAAATTAATATATTATATATTTGAAAATATTAAGAAGTACTATTATTTGTATTTTCATGTTAAATGTTATATAGAACAAAATATATGAAAATTAGATTGTGTTTTCAAAGTTATCAAAAATATTTATTAACTTATGTTGGAGACTTTTTAATGACGGACACCATTTTTGAGAAAATAAATACTTTTTATTTATATATATATATTTTTAAAGTGTCCATGTGTGTGTGTGTGTGTGTGTATATATATATATATATATATATATATGTATATAATAGGAGGACAAATTTTTCTTTAAATTTTACATGCATGCATTCACTGTAAAAAAACACAACAGTGCCGCCTTGGAATGAATAGTAAAAACATCATATCTTGTTGGTCATATGTTGTACAGTGTAGGTATTTTTTAAACGTTGAGACTGGAAGCATGATGAAGTAAAGAGACATTGTGAAAAGAAAGCAGAGTTCAGGAACCCGATCTGATGAAAGTCTTTCACAAGCGTCTCCTGATCGCTCCTGTATTTCCTCAGCCGCTGCAGGATGGTGTTCTTGAGTTCAGCGTCTAGACAATAATCACACGTTCTGCTCAACATCTCTGAGCTCTCGCTGTAATTCAGCGTCTCGCCACGACTCAATCTCAGGCAGAAGAGCACGTCCACACTCAAACTAAATCAAAAGAAATAATTATT
>NW_020525257.1:567500-597500 GCF_003368295.1 Carassius auratus
TTTGCTTTGCAGGTCTAAAAGAGCGGCCTTCAACAGCACGTTATGAATCGATGGGAAAATGTTATTCATGTGCATCTGAAAGTGTAAACTAGACACATATTTTCTGTCATTCAGAACAGATGCATTGAATGCGAGCGTGAGAGTGTGAGTTTGTGTGTGTGAGACGGTCGAATGCAGCAGATGTTTAACAGGCTGAGAAGAAGAAGATGCATTTCTATTGAGGTGTTAACCTCTGTTCAATATAGATGTTTAAATGCTGTTAAAATGAGAGGAATGTGCTGGAAAACATCAAGGTGAAGCTGTCAAAAATATCCAGGTTATACTCACTGCAGCATATTTTAGGACTATTATGATTTTTTTGGGGTTTTGTGACATTACTTTTCTGATAATCAAGTACATTTATCCGTCTAAGTCTTGTTTTTGTAATGCAAAAATATGTAATGATACATAAATTATAAATTAAATGTATGCTGACTTTAATTTATGCTAGAATTAACCATTTCATTACTGTATTTTTACTGGAATACAGTACCAATATTTCTGCATTACAATGATTGAAATTTTAGGGTTAATTGTCCTTATTGGTCATTAAAATAATGTAAACAAATCATATGATGACTTAAATTATTAATTACTATATTTACATATCATTATAATATTTTCTGGCTTTAATTTAACATATAACTTATAATTGCATTATTGTATTTTTACTGTAATACATTACAAACAATGCTGCATATGAGATGTAAAATCTGCATGGAAATGTACTTAATTGTCATCAAAATAATGTCAAAATGCAATGAATAAGTAAATAAATAAATCTTATGATTTATAAATCTTTTCTGACTGTTAACTAATTTGTTTATTATGCTTTATAATTATTCATACATATGAGATGAGAATTTTTTTATATGAAATGTGAAGTCCTTAATTGTCAAAAAATAATGTCAAAATGCAATAAGTAAAAAATATGAAAATGAATAAATTTTAGGATTTTTTGAATAATTCATTAATGTATTCATTACTATGCTTTGTTGTTATTAATTCATTATGATAATGTTGTTGCTGTTTTCAAGCTTTTTAACTAATCATTACATTATTGTATTTTTACTGGAATGACGTATAAAAATACTGAATTAAAGTAAATTGTGCATGGAAATGTCCCTAATTGTCATCAAATTCATATATATATATATATATATATATATATATATATATATATATATATATATATAATTTTGTTCTTTTTTTCTGGATTTTATTTATCTGATAACCCATGATTTCATTATTGTATTTTTACTTGAAAAATACAATGTGTTTACAGTGAGAACGGTTGAGAATTACATGAAAATGCCATCAAAATAATGTCATGAAAAACATTTTCTCTATAATTTCTTAGTATTTTTTCTGATGATATATGGATGTGTTCTGTGAGATTCGCTCATTAAGACTTCCAGAACATGTGTTCCACCCTCTTTTGCGCGATGGCTTGTGTAAGAGGCACTTGTTTGAAGGCTGTTTGGATGTTATTCCTGGACAGTGCTGTAGTTGAGCTGCATGTTCACTGAAGGGAAGAATGAAGGTGTTTGATGTCCCTCTGATCACTATGGCAACACCTGCTCCAACTGGATATGAAGAGCTGGGATGTTTTCCGACCGGAATACTAGTGCACTGCATTACAACATTCATTACAACACACACTGTCAAAAAAGTGTTTTGTTTTTTCTTCTTGAAGTTGAAAATACCATTTCAGTCCTTCTGCTGCACAATTTCACATTTCATTCTTATTTTTAAACATTTTTTATGTGCAGTTATTAAAGTTATTCTTAAGTTTCATTTTTGAGCTGAATGCTGTTATTCCAGTTTGATATAAAAATAAAAAGTTTTGAAAGTCTGATCACATGCTGAGGTGAGATGTTGCTTATATTTGGGCAGTTTTTGGTGCATTCATTGGCCTTCTGTCTTGACTTTTTATGCATAAAGATAGTTCGCAAAAGAGATTCACAATATGCGTAGTATTTTATTAAACATATTAAAGCAGCATGCAACAATATGTTTTTAAGCATTAGTGCACTTCACTGTGGTCACATGACCTCATTATCATTAAGCTGCATGCAGTTATCTTGTTAGAGAAAAGGTTATTTTAAATTTTTATTCAATTTGTGTGTGTGTGTGTGTGTGTGTGTGTGTTTGTGTAAAAACGTCAGAAATGTTGACAGTCTGATTATGTGCAGAGGTGAGATGTTGTTCATATTTTGGCTGATAATTGTTGGATAAAGTATATAGAGTTTGAGTGTGGTTTACATACCTGCAAACTGAAGTTAGTCTTCGACAGTGTCAATATAATGAGCTTGGTGAATCCTAAATGACAAGATAGAATGAATTTAGTTTCCCAAAGAAGAGATAAATTGCCTTATAGTTCCCAAGTACTATTGGAGGACATTGGATGCTGGCTTTATTGCACTAAATATTATTGATGCAACTGTACAGTGGAATTAAGTTCATGCATCTGTGTGTGATTCACAGATATTGTTGAGTAAGGAGGCTGCATACAAAATCTTTATTTGTGAATTATTATGCAGATGCAGTATGCTGTAGTTCATTTACAGCACATGAATGTACTGCTGACTAATGAACAGATCAAGACTGAATATGTGGATGTTTCTAGTGCATTTGAGAGTAAAGTATGCATGTAAACATGATGAAAACGTGTGAAGCAGAGCTAGAAGTGCAACACTTATTGGTAAAACCATCATCAAATTAATAAAAAAACTGCATAAACAACCACAAAAGCATGTGATAAATGTCTACACAGACTCAAAGTATAAAAGGTAACAGCTATTAAACAAACGTGCATGAAAACATTATCAATTATCATCATGTATAGATTTAACCAAATCACAGGGAACGTTCTCACAACGTTCACTAATGTTTTTTGAAAGTTATAAAAATGTTAGGACCAAATGTTCTTAAAGCAATGTTTATGGAAAGCTTTTACAACTTTAATCATTTCGATACGTTCTCATAATGTTGAGAAACCGTTCTTATAACAACATTCTCAAAATATGCTCATGATGTTACTTGATGTTCTAAGAAACGTTTTGCAACCCTTTAAGTAACATTTTAGTCACAACAAGACTTAGAATATTAAAATTATTCTTAGAATATTAAAAATAAACATTCAAATAATGTTGCATTTTAGGGGAAGTTAATAGAATGTTGTCATAAACGTTTTTTGTAACATTTAAATAACATTATAATCACATTTTTTAAAGTTTTTATAATAAAACAAATATGTTCAAATAACATATTTTAGGTGGTGTTGTAAGAAATCTTTTTATAACCTATAAATTAGATTATACTAGCAAAATTGTGTATTTGAATATTTTCATAATAAAAAATAAAAAAAAGTTCAAAAAAGTTTTTTTTTATTTCTTATTTTTATTTTTTTTTACATTCTTAGGAACATTATATTTCAATGTTAAAACAATATTCCCGCAGCATTTTTATAACCTACATGTGTAACCTCGGCAGTCATGAATTTACGCATGCGCAAAAACAAACGCCTGGAGTGTAGCATTTCCATCCCTGCACACCTTCAGCCGCGCTTCTCTCCTTGACAGCTTTGGAAACAATGAGCTGCGTGAATCCTAAATGAACTGACAGGATGGATTTAGCATCCCGAAGAGGAGATACGCATCACATATCATCATCATAATCATCAGCTCAATTACTGAGAGCGAAACGCAGCCCAAGGCACAGAGACACAGAGAATACAGTTACACGAAACGAGGGATGGAGATGAGAGAGATAGAGGGAAACAGAGATGGAGAGACTGAGATGGAAAGATAACGGCCGGATTTTCACTGTCCTATTTTCTTACACCTTTTTCTTGACCTTCAGCTGATGGTCTGACTGAAGCCCCTCTGATCTCATGATGTTCACATGCATCATTCATCACTTCAGTCTGTTTACCTCAGAGAGTCTGGATACACTGCTAGTCAGACGCTTCAGGTTTTATTCAGGCCAAGAACCACCCAAACCATGTCTGATTTTATATGAGTTTACATGCATCAGTTGAAACTGACAACGCAATAACAGACATGAAGATATTCATATAATGTCATCAGAGCCTCTCTGTGAGATATATCTGGAAGCTTGGTTTCACCGTGAAATCTAAATATAACAGTAAATGCAACCCTCTATCTCTCAGTTATAACTTTTTGCTCACAAATCAGAGAAAAAAAAAAGATTCAAACTTGCAGCCGTGAGATATTAAATCAGAATTGTGAGTTAAAAAGTAAATTACCTGGTAATAGCGATATATGTAAAATCAAAAGACATAAAATAGGATTTGCAGAATTGTAAATTGGAATTAAGACATATAAACTCGAAATTGCGAAACATTCATTAAAATCTGAATTGTGATATATATAATCAGAATTGCGAGACAAGATCAAATTTGCAAGATATAAACTTAGAATTGTGAGATAAAATTGGAATTGTCAAATTGTAAATTGGAATTAAGAAATGTATACTTGTTATTGTGAAACATGAACTTGTAATTGTGAAATATGAACTTGTAATTGTGAAATATGAACTTGTAATTGTGAAACATGAACTTGTAATTGTGAAACATGAACATGGAATTGTGAAACATGAACTTGTTACTGTGAAATATGAACTTGTAACTATGAAACATGAACTTGTAATTGTGAAACATGAACTTGTATTTGTGAAACATGAACTTGTATTTGTGAAACATGAACTTGTAATTGTGAAATATGAACTTGTAATTGTGAAACATGAACTTGTAATTGTGAAACATGAACTTGTTATTGTGAAACATGAACTTGTAATTGTGAAACATGAACTTGTAATTGTGAAATATGAACTTGTAATTGTGAAACATGAACTTGTAATTGTGAAACATGAACATGGAATTGTGAAACATGAACTTGTTACTGTGAAATATGAACTTGTAACTATGAAACATGAACTTGTAATTGTGAAACATGAACTTGTAATTGTGAAACATGAACATGGAATTGTGAAACATGAACTTGTTACTGTGAAATATGAACTTGTAACTATGAAACATGAACTTGTAATTGTGAAACATGAACTTGTATTTGTGAAACATGAACTTGTATTTGTGAAACATGAACTTGCAATTGTGAAACATGAACTTGTAATTGTGAAACATGAACTTGTAATTGTGAAACATGAACTTGTAATTGTGAAACATGAACATGGAATTGTAAAACATGAACTTGTTACTGTGAAATATGAACTTGTAACTATGAAATATGAACTTGTAATTGTGAAACATGAACTTGTATTTGTGAAACATGAACTTGTAATTGTGAAACATGTAATTGTGAAACGTAATTGTGAAACATGAAATTGTAATTGTGAAACACAAACTTGTAATTGTGTAATACATGAACTTGTTTTTGTGAAACATGAACTTGTAATTGTGAAACATGAATTTGTAATTGTGAAATATGAACATGGAATTGTAAAACATGAACTTGTAATTGTGAAACATGAACTTGTTATTGTGAAATATGAACTTGTAACTATGAAATATGAACTTGCAATTGGGAAACATGAACTTGTAATTGTGAAATATGAACTTGTAATCAAGAAATATGAACTCAGAATTGCGAGACAAAACCGGAATGGCAAGATTAAGATTATGGTGGGAAAAAAATGTCATTGTAAAAAAAAATTTAGGATCCTGAGGAAAAATATTTGCAAGATACAAACTTGCAATTGTGAGGGGGGAAAAGTCAGAATTATGAGACAAATAGTCACCAATATATATATTTATAATCTGTGGTAGGAAAAAGCTTCTGTAGTAAACAGTTGTGAAATTTATGAAAAACAAAAAAGTGCTTATTTTTATCTTTTCAAAGCACTTTTTAAGAGTACTTGCTTTAAACCTGTGGCCTGTACCATGAAGCTGGATTAGATGGCTAGCCAGGTAAGTTTCAGGTTAGTTTGCACCAATCCTGTGTTTTAGGTACCACGTAAGTGGCTTGGCTTTTAGCAGCATTCATTGCCATAATAACTTACACTCCTCGGCTAACCTGATCTCAGACTGAACCTGGACCAATCAGATGTGAGAGAAGTGACACACGTCTGACACAAAGTCACTCCAGTTTATCTTGCTCCAAATTATTTTTTTTTAATTTAAATAATTTTATGATTTATATAATTACTGTGATCCATATTGTTATTATTATTATTATTAATTTTATACACAAGCAATTTTAGTTTTTATAAATCATTTATTTCAAATATATGTTAATGTATACACATAGAGATCATGTAATATAAATAAGCCGTAGAATCAAAAGATTGAACTATTAAAAAAAAAAATCTGACCTTACATGTTCGAGTCTCTATCACTATATATTTTCAAATGTATAATCTAAGTTAACAAGTTTCACTTGTCACTGCACTGATAGCGCAAGATTATTTATTTTATTTGTCCTCCTTCATTTTTCATATGATGTTTTCTGCAATCCTTTGTAAAACCTTTAACCTTTAGTTTTTAATCTCGCTGGGTCCCTCACGAGAAGTAAATCAAACTTGCTTTGTGTTCACTGATCTATAATATAGACTGTTATATATAGATCAGTGTTTGCATTGCAAGGCTTGTGATTGGCTGTTCGCCAGTGATGTCACACATTCATGTGCACGTGCTCCACAAACTCAGGATCAAAGTCTGAGTTGACAAAGAAAGTTGATGAACAGCATCATGGTAAAAAACAAAGCCGTATTGGAGAGGTTTGGTTTTTTGTCTACTCAAAACTAATCCTGTAACTCTGAATTTGTTCAGCTACCATTGTGGTACAGGCCCCTGGTAAAATATGGCAAATCCTGCAGTGAATCGTTCTTTCTATCATGAACCCAGTATCCTGTAAACATGACCTTTGAACTCAATCTCAAAGACTCATTATATTCAGTTATCAGTTCAGTTATTCTGATTTGATTGAATACTGACACTGCAGGGTGAGAAGAAAACTTGATCAGAATTGATCTGAATAATGACACATTTGTCCTCTATAGAGGTGCTTTATAGCTGAATTGAATTAATTTCATAATTGATCAACTTTGCACAGTTATTAAAATGAACTCGTTCAAAATATTGACAAAAACCATAATAGCATCTCAATTAAACTAAAATAACCCTGCACTGAACTAAATTGAGCTGAACAGCTGAAAATGAATTCGTTTAATAACTGATTGAACATTTACACTTTAACACTGTTTTTTTTACTGTAAGCTGATTTGAAACAATCTGTATTATATAAAGTGCAATGCAAATAAATACGACTAGTCTTTCTGTGCATGCAAAGATAATGAGATGAAGGAAAAATGCATCATTTTAGTCCTTAGACAAAAACGAAACTTTAAAGCATTCAAATAAGCCAAACCTTTCTGGAGAAGCTGTCTCTGTTTGGGAATTATTTATTTATTTTCACTGGATTCATGTTCTGAGCATCCGGCCTGATTTTAAGCACCGAAACAGTTCATTAAAAGCTTGTTTCTGCTTTCAGATCCAGAAATGATTGCAGACAAACGTTCCCACCTCGCTGAACCCGCGCTCCGGATCACATCACAAGTCAGCTCTCCCAGCTATAAAAAATAAATCAACAAACATCTCAATAATTAATGCGAGCCAATGAAAAGCCCGTATGTAGAGCTCCATGTTCACAGCGTGAATTTGCTTGTAGGAATGTTAAAGCCCTGAAGACTGAAGGAGAATATGAGAGAAAGCGGACTAAATATCTCTGATCTCTGTAATGAACAGCATTAATGTGAGCAGGTCAGCGGAGGCGCTCATTAAAACTACAATATTACAACAACTCTTAATAAAACAGACAAAATGAAAAATAATCAGAGCAACAGAGAAGAAGACAGTCTGTGCATCTATATATATATATATATATATATATATATATATATATATATATATATATATATATATATATATATATATATATATATATATATATATATTATACTGATTAAAACCAGTTTAGAATTGCTGTTTTTAATAAGGTCAGGCACACACTACGGTTTAAAAGTTTGGGTTTTTAGAATACATTAATACTTTTATTCATCGATTATGCATTAAATTGTTCAAAAGTGACAGTACAGACAACTCAAATGTTACAAAAGATTTCTGTTTCAAATAAATGCTGTTATTTTGATCTTTCTATTCATCTGTGAATCCTGAAAAATAAAATGCATCACAGTTTCCACAAAAATATTGTGCAGCACAGCTGTGATCAACACTGATAATAATCAGAAATGTTTCTTGAGCAGTAAATCATCATATTTTCATGATTTCTGAAGATCATGTGACACTGAAGACTGGAGGAATGATGCTGAAAATACAGCGGAGCATCACAGAAATACATTACACTTTAACACAGATTCACACAGAAAACAGATGATTTATATTAGAATAATATTTCACAATTTTTACTGGATTTTTGACCAATAACATGCAGTCTTGGTGAGCAGAAGAGACTTCTTTCAGAAAAGCTTATATAGGCTTCTATAGAATGCTAATAATCACGAGTTACTTTTATTAATTCATTAGCATTTAAACACTTTATTCATCTGATAGAATTTCTAATTTTTAGAAATGCACTTTTCAAAAACTCTCACAAAATGGGAAAAGCACTCATTTTATTTTTAAAAAATCTGATGAATTTAAATATCAGAATAAACTGTATTATGAATATAGTTGGCTCTTGATGAATGGCTGTTGTTCTTCCTCTGTAAATTGCTTCAGATTAAAGAGGAAAGTGTCTATTTGAAAAATATTGTTATGCAATAGTGTCACATGATCCTTCAGAAATCATTCTACTTTTCACTTCTTTAAACTTCTGTGTAAATATTGACAAGAATCTATTGTTTTAAAAAAATAAAAATCACATCTCATTCCGAAGCATTCATCACTCTTTAAATAGAAGGTCAAGGCAAACACATTGCATTCTGGGTATTTTTTGGGGTATTTCAAGCACTCTGCAGAAATAGTACAAGCTGTATGTTACTCCAAACACAGCACAGTTCATGTGTCTGAAAACAGCTGAATATTGCAGTTGAGTCTGTCGAATCTCTTCTTTTACTGTAGTTCCTCCCTGAAGATGTGATACTGTACCCCGCTTCAGAAAACACACAGGGATACACTTCAGATGAACCTTCAAAGCCTGGAAGACTCTAGAGAACATATTACCAGATAACAGCACTGGATATGAACATGATCCTCTCTAACGTTCACTTCACAATCAAGCGGATTCATGAAGATCTGCAGCTGTTCACACGAATGAAGAAGATGTGTGGACATCAAACTGAAATAAACATTAATCATAACACCCCTTTAAAGACCCAAAACTATAATAACTACACTAAAATTACTAGATGAGATAAAATACATTTTATTTTAAAATGAACATAATTACCACAATATGAAACAATCTGAATTTAAATAAATCTGAAATAGTATAAAATATAACTATTAAATGTCTTGACAACTAATTGAAATATTACTATTTATATTACAAAGTAATAAACGAGAAAAGTGTTTTGCAAAATGATTATGCATTATAAATGACTACCTGACATACAACTAAAATTGAACAATTAATGAATAAATATGACATTAGAAACATTAGAAGCATAACGTTACTAAACTAAAATCTGAAATAGAATGAAATATAAATATTAGATGAAAAAACGAAATGAAAGAGGCAACTAAAATTACTAATTTAAATATTTTAAAAACTAATAAACAAGAGAAAATTACTAAAACTAACTGCATTACAAAAATGACAAAAAAAATCAGAATAAAAAAAATGAAATATGAAAAGCAAATTAGAAATATCTTTGATTGCTGTGGATTTAGCCATCCTATCCTATTGATTTCTGTAAAAAATCAATCAATGAATCTTATATCTTGAATAAGTCAGCTGTCAGTTATGAACTTTGAAAATAAAAAACTGTCTATCTTCGCATTTTTCTACAATATTTCTGTGTATATATAAATGTTATTTTTCCTCCTAAACATCTTCCTGCATATGACTATGATCCCCTCAATGCTGCATTCACTTCACGCTGGTGTTTATTGATGAACATGTGCGTGTGACCAAGCGTGTTCAGATGCGATGTGAAGTCAGAACAGTCTCCGGTCATTAGTGATCGAGCTCCTGTGAAGCTCCACCGCAGACGCTGCTGAAACACACACACACACACACACACACTAAAGAAAGAGCGGCTCTCAAGAACCAGGAGAATGGGGAAAATGATGAGCTGGAAGGAAATGGAGATGGAAGCAGCGATAGGATGTTAGAGGAGAAGGGGAATAGATGGGGAAGATAAGCAGCGGATGCTCTCGCTCTACTTTCTTCCTCCAATTTCCTGCCTGTCCTCTCCAACACTGTCTGGGTCTTCAGTTTAACTGCTGCCTGTCAGGACACATTCACTTTCTGACCATAGTTTGTGCACTGACCGAGTGCTGCAGATCAGTTCTGTGTGTGAACCAGTAACTCTGACTTATTCTCCGGGGGATTTCTGTGCGTCAGAGTCGTTTTTATTAATTTAAACAAAAACAAAAACAAAAATCTAAATTAAAATAAAATAACAAATATTAGTAGTTAAATGTCACCTCGGAAACTAATTGAAATATGTTTAGGTTGAAGTATTAAATTGCTAATTTGAATGACTGAATTAATTAAGAAATATGGAAAATTCTAAAAACCGAAAACTAATAAATATGAGAGAATAATTTATCAAAATGACCACAAATGAAACTAAATTGAATTTAAATAGAGTTGAAATTGAATGAAATGTAATAATAAAAGAAAAACTTAAAATGAAAAATAGAAATGTTGGTAACTAACTAAAATATGTTTAAACTCTAGTATTCGAAATGAAATAAAAATAAATTAAAACCATACAGAAACAATTAAAAAAGCTGATAAATATGATTAAAACACAAAATGTCTAATAAATAAGTAAATTACAAAAGTTATAAACTAAACTGAACTGAATTGGGAAAAAAAAAGCTGAAAGAGTCGAATATAAATATCAGATGAAATTTTTTAACTAAATTTGAAAATTAGAAATTAAAAAGTTTAAGTACTAAAATTGACTGAAATTAATTAAAATTATATTAAAAACGATTTTGTAATATATATATATAATACAAAACATAACAAAACTACAAAAAAAAACTAATAAAATAAAAATGAAAACTGATAATATCAAAATAAAAGCTAAATTAAAGATATTAATAAAATATATAATAAATATATCAATCGTATTAAAAATATCTGCGTTACACCAGTGTGCAAAGACTGCAGCATTATTGTTTTAATTTTCTACATGGACTATTATTACAGTGTGATGAAAACTTACAATCATCGATATATTTACATAATTAGGCCACAAATTAATGCAGAATGTTATTTTCCCCGAGTCCCAGTCTTCTTCGTGGTCTAATTTCTTTCTTCATTTAGCACATAATATCATAACTTCTACTCAAATCAATATGCTATGTGCACTGATTTATTTAACAAATACTCTTTTAATAAGGATGATGTACACTTTGACAGACAGTTACAAAATAAACCCTTTAAGGATGATAAAAGACGAGTCCTGATTGAGATTTCTGTACTCTTCTGTACCCTCACTTCAGTTTCAGTCAGTTTATATGACATTAGAGCTTGTAAAAACCTTTTACTGTATGTTTCAAAAGCAGAGCTGAAGAAACGGATGAGATATTCAGAGCCCATTTTGAAAGCAGAACCATTTATTATCAAGTACAAGAATATCAAACAAACAGAGAGAAAGAGGGGAAAAAAAGACTCAGATTTGTCTCGGGTAACCTTGTTACGACAAATACACTTGACAGCGAAGATCTTCCCCCGAAGTTGAGTTTTAATATCATATTCCTTACCATTTCAGATTGAAAACATGATCGTTCTGAAATCTTAAAGGGATAGTTATCTCAAAAATTAAAATGTGCTGTTAAGTCACTTACTTTCTTCAGTAAAACAGTAAAGAAGATTTTTCGCTTTAACCAGGCTCCTTGATGATTATAAAATGTAAAGTCAATGGTTACCAGCACTTTAAGAGTCAAAAAAGCACATGCTAAATGAATCCCTGTTGCTTCTGATGTTATATTGAGGTCTTATGAAGCGAAATGATCAGTCGGTGCAAGAAACTAAACATTATCAGCTTTAATCCAGAGCCTCAGGCAAACAGTCCAGAGCGATGTCTGAGTCTGAGTAATGCTTAGACATGTAAAACATCCATGTTTCACATCATGCTTTAATAACATGATTTCACATATGTTCATCATTATGTGATTATATAAACAAACTAGTGAATTGAAACAGTTCACTGAAACAAACTGTTCATAAACGTATTTCCCCATTTGCCTGAGGCTCTGGATTACAGGAAATAATGTTGTAAGTAATGTTTACTTTCATGCACAGACCGATCATTTCGCTTCATGAGACCTCAATATATATCCAGGAGCCACGGGGGTTAATTTCGTGTTGCCTGTATATGCTTTTATTTTTTTGACTCTTAAAGTGTCAGTAGCCATTGACTTGCATTTTATGAATCACCAAGAATCCCACTTTCTGTTCTACACTGTTCTGCCGGAGAAACAAACTTACATACATCTTGTATAGCCTTTAGGAGCACTATCCCTTTAAAAGCAGCTCAAAGGCATTTAAAAGTTTAGTTCACCCCGAAATGAAAATTCCGTCATTAATTACTCACCCTCATGTCGTTCCAAACCCGTAAGACCTTCGTTTATCTTCAGGACATGAATATATTTCTGAGAGGTCTGAGACCCTGCATAGAGAGCAACACAACTCTTATGTTCCCAAACGTCGGAAATCTTTAAAACAGTCCATGTGACATCAGTGGCTCAACTTCAATTTTGTGAAGCTACGAGAATACATTTTGTTGGCAAATAAAACAAAAATAACTACTTTATTCAACAAATCTTGTTCCCCGAGTTCCCCGAGTCGTCTTCCGCCATTTTGGAGAGTATCACAACCCATACATATTTTTCCCCGATGCGTAAACAACACTGATTAAGTTGATAATGTTAATGCTCGCGCTTTCCCCCTCAAACGTAAACAACGCTGATTACATTCATTAGGTTCTTCGGTACTCTCCAAAATGACAGCTGATGTAACTCAGGGGAGAGGAATTGTTGAATAAAGTTATTATTTTTGCACAAATAAAACATTTGTTTTCTCAAAAAACAAAAAACTGAAGTTGAGTTTTTTTTGTCGCTTCTGAGTCTGGAAACATGCTGTCGATGGGAGGGTCAGAAAACGCTCAGATTTCATCGAAAATATCTTAATTTGTGTTCCGGAGATGAACGAAGGTCTTACGGGTTTTGAACGACAGGAGCGTGAGTAATTAATGACAGAATTTTCATTTTGGGGTGAACTGGGCCTTTATGAGGCGTGTCCATGGGGGAGTGGTTTGTTCGGTGCATCAGCTGTCAATCAGCCCCCCAGTTAGGCTGTGACTGGCTAATTCCAGCCCCTCCCACTACTGCCAGTTAAAAGTACGTCCAATGAGCTGAAAGAAGTTCCGATTGTGTTGGCGCAAATACGAGCGCAGCTGTCGCAGAACAGTGCTGTTAACGGGTGGATGCGGCCGTCCTTTGGACTCGTGCAGGCATCGCTCATGGCCATCGCTGCGAATGCAGTAGAAGCCTTTGGTCTGGTTAAAATAGAAGTTGGACGCCACGATCCGTGGCGGCAGATGCAAGAAGCGTTCGACTCGCTGGAGCTCTGGTAAGGGATCGTGGATCAGCGTATCCCCGTCCACAATGTGGATCTGCTCCAGAGGAAAGTGTTGGAGCCAGTTCCTCATGTGCACGTCGTAAAAACTGCGCTGGATGGCTTTGTAGCGTGTGTTTAGAGCGCCGTTCTTGACTAGCATGTTCTCGATGGCTTGTACGGGTTTGTGGTTCTCCAAGCGGTTGAAGTAGACTTGCGTATAGTCCGATATGACTCTCTCCGTCGGGTCTCTCAAGATCAGCAAGAGTCTGATAGAAGAGTTCATGGCGTGGATCCGCGCAGGCGCCACCGGAGACGTGAAATACCCTGGAGTCTTTTCAATGGTGATCTGATTTGGGTACGAATAGGGCATTTGGTCCCGGTACCATTCGAAGCCTTTGGCGTAGTTCTCGTCCCAGTCGAAGAAGTGGACTTCGGTGGCCGCCGCTGCTACTTCTGGGTGGATATCCAGCATTTCCAGCAACGCTCTGGTGCCTCCTTTCCGCACGCCGATGATGATGCTGTGCGGAGCGTGTTTGCTTGTTCCTGGAGGGGGAACTAAAGAAGGGCCAACCGTACCGTTGTCCAGATCTCCCGGGGTTGGTGTCGAGCCGCCGGGCCACACTTGGATGTACTCCGGCGGGGCGGCATATGTCCGGAGAGACAGGAACAAAACACAGCTCAGAAGATTAGCCATGGAGAGCGCGAGAAGAGATAAAGAGGAAGAACGGCGGCGGTCAGTGTTGAAGGAGTTTCACAAACTCAAGCTGGAGGAGCTCAAGGACGAGGTAAAGCCACCGGACCACAGCACATCTGGAGAACACAAGAGAAAAGAAGGACTGATCAGTCTACTTGACTCAAATCGCATTGCCCGATTTGAATATTTTGTGGTTGAATATCTAAACATGCAATATATCAAAATAAATAAATCAGTTTTAGTCTAGTTAAGCATTGTTTTTATTTTTATCAACACTGGAATGTAGGTAGGTAACATTTTGAGCAAAAACTGAAAAATAAAACACATTTTGATCAAATATTACATCTAGATCATATTCAGTAACATAAACAAAACAAAAATTACGGTAGATGGCTTCGATGGATGCAGTAGAAACTAATAATCATGACAAAAGCACATAATAAACTGACTTAAAATGAAACTATATTGAATTGATATGAAGCTGAATAAAATAAAGAATGAAATAAATAGTAAATTAAAAACGTAAAATATGAAAATTAGAAATATTTTGGCGACGAACTGAAATAAATACATTTTAAGTACTAAATCCAGAATCCAGAAACTGAAATAAAAATAAAGCTATATAAATAAGTAACTAAATTATTAATAAAAATCAAAACATAAAAATATTAAAATATTTTTTTCCCTTTTCTTGTCTTGTTTTGCTTTTAATAATCTTGTGCTAAATCACAATGAAGTTGATGTTGATTTCAAAATAATTTTTCAATGTTATATTTACAATTTCCCAATAAAACCTTTTTTCCTCTCTTTGTTTTTAAATCTCGTCCTAGGCTGCCAAAAAATGGCATAAATCATCTAAAGACCCTCCTGAGAAAATAAATAACTGCGATTCCTCCAAATATCTCATAAATCCATGCCAGTTAAATTGGTTTTATATGTGGCCAAACAGACACTGCATGCAATATTATTGAATTCCAGTCATAATGGCTGTAAAAAAAACCTCAGAACACAGTAAGCAATTTGATAATATGGAAAGGGTTGCTGTGTTTATAAAAATGCATTGCATTTCTACACAGGAGAAACACTTGGCACAAAATTACCCAGTGCTACCTTGAATTCAATCCACTGCCGTCCTTTCTCAGGTCACATTTAAACCTACACGGCTGTGTTATAGGAGATAACAAAGCACTAACAATACAATACTAACTGTGCAGCAGCGGAGACGTGTTTCGGTTCACTAAAGCTGATTCTTTTATCGCTTCAGCACATTTGAAGAAGAGCCAAGGCCAAAGTCGAAGAGCGGAAAGATCCTCGCTGATTGAGTTCAAGGGATCTTCAAGTATCCCATGCAAATGTGTGAATTCACAACATCTTCTGACCTTTACGCTTCATCAAATTCCCGAGCGGAGCAAACAGAGACACAGTTAACAGAGCTTCTTACTCAGACCAAACAGCTGAGCCTCCAGTCACAATATTCCTCCAGATAAAGGTCACTTCGGTGGCATTTACCACCGCTCTCCAAACTGATTAAAGTGTATAACTCTATTACAGATTACAGCCATCTGCACGCTCTCATGAGACACCATTACATGACTTGATTTCAGCTCTCAGAGCACTTTATCCAAACTCCACTCACTCCAGTCAAGCAGATATTCATCACATTTGAATCATTAGGTTTATTACGATTGGTTTCCTCGCAAAGGGTGAAATGTGACCTGCAAGAAACGCCTTAGTGATAACTACAAACAAGCGCTTTCTAGGGCCCAAGGGGGTTATTTTTTCGTTCTTTGATTATCTTTATGGCCGTAAATTGCACATTTTTTGATAAACTCTTAATTTAAACTGTAAGCATGTTCAGCACTTTGCCAAAAAAAGTTTAAGGAATTGATCCAATTTCATTTGACTACATATTAAAAGATTAGTTAAATTGTGAGTTTTATGCAATAATTTGACTCCTAACTTTTTTGATAAGAGACAGAGAATCCAGAAAAAATTTAATGGACATCAGAATTTATGAAAATAAATAACATTTCAAATGGCCATTTTATTGTTAAAATTTTATTAAATCATTAAATTGTAAAGGTTTTGTGAATTCAATAGATTAGACATCCTTATTAATGGAAAAGAAAAAAAATCTAAATAAATTAAAACATTAAAAATGGATACCAAATAAATAAATAAATAAATAAAATAATATATATATATTATTTTTATATTTAATTGATTTAACATCATTTTTATTATTAAAATATATTTAAACAGTAAGTAAAAAAAAAAAATAAATAAATAAAAAAATAAATAATAAAAACAGAAAACATGGATTGAAATAAAAAATTATATGTGTTTTTTTGGGAAAATAAGCCAGTTTTTATAGGTTTCTTAGCTTTAGGGCATTGTAAGCCTCCTGTATAGAAGCAGCTCAACTGTGTGACAGTGAAAACTATATTTTCTCTCTTCCACTGCCACAAACCGCTTCCCATCTCTCTCCTCTTATTCACATCTTCTTCCCGTGAGCTCAGAGAGTGACACTGCGGCTCACATGCAACAAAACCTCTGAAACCAGTGATCGCAAGCCCTGCAGGACTCTGGACGGCACAGAAGTGTGTGATTCCCCCCAAAATACATCTCAACACTTAGAAATGTCTGAATATCATTGCATTAGATACCAAATACTAAAGCATGAGACCTATGCAGAGTTTCTTTGCAATAACGTTTCTTTCCAGTCCACACAGGTCATTTACCTTCTCTTTCAATGGGAATGCATTTCCAGGAAATACATAGAAGCTTAATGCAATGCATGTAAATGCACATTATAAAAGTATGAGACTAACTTTTGTATGCATATGCATAATATTACAACTATGTTCATTATTATCATTATTACAAACAAGATACTTTTTACTACAAACAAGTAAACCAATAACATCATAACCTGACTGTCACTTTTGAATATTCAGTCAACAAAGCAAGCTTTTGGACAGATGAAATGAAGTGTCTGAGGACGTGTCTGCAGTGTGAGAAACAGAAAGCCAGCGACCGCTCGCAGTGCAGACGCTTTAGATGATTATAATGGAGGTAATTTAGCTCTGACAGTCAGTCCAGCACAGAGACTCTGAGTCTGAGAAGCGCTGCTGTCTACTGATGCAGTATTTATATACAGACCAAACGCTATCTTCTACACAAATAATGCCACTGCCTTATACCTAATGCAAAGAATGAATACAATCCAACACTCGTCTCTTACTACTTTTGATCTGCTGATTCCAAAAAATTCACTTGATGATGCATTTCATAGCTTTTTTTTTGCCTCTGAGAACTATTTGTGTGGTGAATTAGTCTGGAATCTGCTCTTCATCAGCAGAAAACCCCACAAACACATGATTCTGTCTACATGCTGTTCGACCCATTCTCAGTCTAGTTTCACGTGCATGACACTATTTGATGCCTGATCCTGAAATACAGCGAGAGACTGAAGAAAATGGAGGTGAGAGTCTAATGTTTTCTGCTTTTCCTGCATTCAAACAGTGACTGAACATAACAGATTTGGCGGGAAAAGATAACTGACTTTTTAAACTTCTTTGAAATTAAATGGAATGTTTGAACATGTTTCCACTCCTGTGCAAATGATACTTTTTTTTTTCTTTTTTATCGGCATCATAAAATTAAGTAACATTAGATTATTTTTATAAATCAGCAGGAAGTTTTAATAAAGATGCATTGTGTTGCCGGTTTTTTTTCCAGTTTGAGTCAAAACTGAAAGCATCATTCATAGATCGACGCTTCGTATTCAACATTAATACACAGCGTTTGACTTCTAATACAATGACATTTCCAGACATTCAGTGTTAAACATGCATTACAGTCCTAAAATAGCAGGATTCCTGCTCTCTGCTTCTGTCAGCTGCCTCTATTTACAGAAGATGATATATTCCTCTGTCTGCGCACACTATGGGTCTCTATCTAAAGTTTAGTGATAAATGCACCAGTGTGTTGAGCTCCAGGTCTCTCCACGGGACACAAAGAGCCGCTAATTACCCGAAACGCCTGTTTCTGCGTCTCATCCGTATTCTGGGACCCAGTCTTTCTTCAAGACGAGATGGAAACAGCAGGCAGCGGGATGCTTAGCAGAGCCTCATTTGAGAGAGATTAGCATAAAACAATAATTAATCCAATGAAGCCTGATAATACAGCGCTCTTTTCCCACAACTGTTTTAACAGCCGAGAACGAGGTGAAGCATCACAGTTCTCAAGCATGACACTGGTCTGATGGAAAACCACTGCGCTATTGTTTAGAGGTTTTCTTTATTGGCATCCCATGAATCTATCCACTGCACAAAAGGTTCTTTATAGTGAGAAACATAGCTCTTTGGGTGATTAAAGAAAAAGAGGTTCTTTGTTGACCAAAAGTTCTTTGGGGAATCAAAAAGGGTTCTTCTTGAGGCTGGGAATCGATTGCAAAAAGATTCAATTCCGAGGCACTGGGAATCAAGAATCAAATTAAAATGCTGGAATCGATTCCATCAAAGGAATGAGATGTTTTCAGAAGATAAAAATGTTCTTCACACCAAGGGGAAAAAAATGGTGTTTTAAGAATTGATCTCTGAAAGATTATTTTGGAAACCAAAGATTGTTCTTCTTGGCACTGGGAATCAAGAATCGATTCCAAAGTTTGGAAATCTTTGGGAAATTTTGGGAAATCTTTCTCTCTATATTATTATTATTATTATTTATGTTTTTTAAACACACACACACACACACACAAAACAAAATTTCTCTTTTTTAGGGTTGGGAACTGATTCCAAAAAGAATCTATTTCAAAGGCTGAAAATGGGAATTATTTTTCCCACTAATAATTAAAATGGTTATTTTAAGAACTGACCTCTGAAAGGTTCTTTGGAGAAACCAAAACAGTTCTTCTTTGGGTGGAGAATCACCTTAATAAAAAAGATTAGCTTCCATGGCATCTGAAACTGAGATTTATTCAGTTCCTTCAAAACAGTCAGTTCTGAGGCATTGAGAATCAAGGATCGAATCCAAAGTCTGGAACTGATTTCATAAAAGATAATCAACTCTTCTAAATTGCTCACTAAAAGTCCAGGGGGAACGTTTTTTTTATTTATTTTTTAGATTATCTAAATGTTTCAGCAAATTTGAAGTTTAAAGGCAGTAAACCTTCACATTACGGTCACAGTGAGATTAGGTGAACGTTACTCCAATCTTTATATATATATATAAGTAGAGTGGGTGTTAAAGTGTGTGTTCACTCTCTCACGACTGCTTCAGTGTGTGAGAAGCAGCTGAAGGCCGATGGGATGATGCTGATCCAGCGCTAGATTATGATGCGGTGATCTAATCCTGATCAGAAGGGATGATGGGATATCCTCTCGTGTGAAATCAATCCTCACATGTCCTCGCTCTCACTCTCTCTGCTCTGTTTACTCCTGCACTCTTTCTGTCACTCACACAAACAGAGAGCCTCTCAAGATCTTCTCTGTCATAACACCTCTGTTCATATTTTGAGGGCACATTTCAACTAAAAACAATGGATATATATATATATTTTTTGCACAAAAATGAAGCCATTGATTGGAAGCTAATCTGACATTGATTTAATAAAAATGATAAAAACACACACACACACACACACACACACACACACACACACACACACACAAACACTCATGTTTGTTTTTGTGTAAAGTGTGTTCATCCCATAGGTGTAATGGTTTTTATACTGTAGAAACTGTATATTCTATGTCCCTTCACCAACCCTACACCTAACCCTAACCCTCACAGGAAACTTTGTGCATTTTTACTTTCTCAAAAAAACTCATTCTGTATGATTTATAAGTGTTTTGAAAAATGGGGACATGGGTTATGTCCTCATAAGTCTCCCTCTCCTTGTAATACCTGTGTCATACCCATGTCATTATACAGAGTTGTGTCCTGATATGTCACAAAAACATGCCCACACACACACACACACATATATATACTGTACTTGAACTTGAAAACAGAAATACAAAAATTGGGCATATTTTGAGGGAACATTAAAAAGAGCATTATTAAATAATAAAGATTAATAAAAAATAATAATGTAATAATAATTGCACGAATAAATAAATACAGTTTATTAAAAATAACTGAACAAAAATTAAACCTAATTTGGAGCAAAACCATGTTGATTATAAACTAGAAATTAAATCCACCAGAAATTAAATGAAATTTACACACGATATCTGATTCACACACACACACACACACACACATGCATGCACATACAAGCACTCGCACACACACTCACGCACACACTCACACACTCTCTCTCTCACACACACACACACACACTCTCACACACACTCATACAAAAACACACACACACACACTCACACACACACACACACACACACACACACATATATATATATATATATATATATATATATATACATCAACTAAAAACATAAGAAAGAAAATTATTAAATAATATAAAAATGTATAATATATATTTCTTTTTTTTTTGGCTTTTATGGGGAGAGGGTTGTTAAAATGTATGAAACTTTAATTTAAAAACATTTGTAAAATAATGTTCAAACAGTCCATAAATGCAATCAATAAAAGCCAAAAGAAAAGAAAAATTGACTGAACCCTTTTTTTCAGCAAGTGTCATGTGCCTTTATCATTTGCTTTTATTAAATATTCAAGATTAATAGTCTAACGATTTTTCAGAACAGTTTTTCTATTGCCAGCTTGCATAATGTCAAAGCTGTTTATCATGAAATACAACTGATATATTTTGCAAAGCTTGACATTTTTTCATGCAGATGATCAACCATCTACATATCTCTTCAGTGCATGTGTTTTTTAATCTTATATCAGCGAGAAACTGGAGAACTGTGATCCCTGTCGGCTGCAATTCATGCTCTTTATGCAAAAAAAATAGCATTTCACTTCTTTGATTTCGGGGTGAATATAACTCGGACCCGTTCTTGACAGGCGCTGTGAGATTCTCACACTTTTCTGCTCTGTTCTTTGTCTTTCTGGACAGTTGTAGTTCACACTTTCACAGCCTTCAAACATTGTATGCTGTACAGAAAGATATGCTGTATCTTTCCCTCATAAGACAGTGTTTCTCTCGTTTCTCGGATCAGAAGGCCGGTTAAATCTCTCACTCATAACACAAATATCTGACCGCATGAAACCATCATTGCAACAATTCACAGCTCACCTTGAAACAGAGCGATAAGAGCGTATCCTGAGAGATGCAGCTCAAGTGTTTGGAGGCTTGCTCCGAGAGAACTGCACCCATGGTTCGTTTGAGGAAGAAGACAGTGCTTTTGGGAAACAGGCTTTCAAACAATCCCAGAGGATTCCTCTACAGAGACTGAAGAGCTTTTCAGGACAGAGACTAAACCTCTGCTTCAAAACCAAGAGAACTCCCTCACAATAAACAAGCCAGTCAAAGGAGACTCAGTTACTCTTGACTCCAGGCTGGACATGAATATTGAGCAAAATAGTTTATTTGAAATTAGATTAGGGTGAACAGGGTATAAAAAAAAAAAAAAAAAATCACCATAACTCTGATTAAATTAATTTTTTTTTTTTTTTTTTTTGCATTATAACTTGAAATCAATCTTTATCTGATTAAACATGCCCTAATTTGTTTACTGCAACAGAACAGAAATCTGAACACTGGATGAGCCCAAACTCCAAATTCTTTGTTGACATACAAGAGTAAAAGGTTTTTAGAAAAATAAATAAAACAAGGTAAATGAGGCGTTTTATCTAAAAGCAATTCTGACTTTCGTGATATAATAATTTCGTGATATAAAATAATAAATAAATAAATAAAATAAAATAAATAAATAATCTGTGATATAAACTATATTAATAAATAAATAAAAAAAAATATATAAATTGCATTTTCTAAAGTCAGATTTGTGAGATATAAATTTGCAATTACCTTGTTTTATTTTTTTAATGTTCAGAATTGCAAAATGTTCAGTGGCATGAATGGGATTCCATAGAAAAATACAGTCAACAGCAATAAAATAAAATAAAATAAAATAAAATAAAATAAAATAAAATAAAATAAAATAAAATAAAATAAAATAAAATAAAATAAAATAAAATAAAATAAAATAAAATAAAATAAAATAAAATAAAATAAAATAAAATAAAATAAAATAAAATAAAATAAAATAAAATAGTGCATTTTGGATATTTTCTTTCCACTAGTCCTAAACAACACATTATAAAAAGCCAAAAAGCCCTAAATTATCCAATGCATGAAAAAGAATATATATATATGTATGTATGTATTTTTTTACCTGTAGTGTCTTGACTTAAATTGTATGTATATTGAATGAAATATAAGCAAATATATAAAGAAATGTGTTTCAACTCACCCATTTTCTGTTATCAACAGTGTTTGGGAAAGTTACTCATAAAAGTAATTTATTACAATATTGCGCTACTCCCTAAAAAAAGTAACTAATTATGTTTTTATGGAAAGTAATATATAACGTTACGTTTGAGTTACTTTTTAGATCTGGGCAGGGCTTACTTGTTTGTTTTTTAATATAAAAAGTTATTTTACAAATGTAAAAGCCCTTTTCACAACAAAAGTGAAATGAAGGAAATTTTAATTACATAACATCTCGTTATTACGACATAATTGAGTCACAAAAAATTATATGTGTGTGGCAGGAATGAGTTATACTGTAATACTGATATTTGTCTTATTAAATATATTTAATTATTGCATGTTTGTTTTATCCCGATGCATGTACAAGAAATCCAGGATTGATGCTGCCTTTGAAATTAGCCAAACTCATGAAGAAGAGATTGATGCTAGGATATTGCTAAGATAACACAAATCTATAAATCCTCTAAAAACATACATTTGCCTACAAAAAACATACAAAAAAGTAGTGCATCATTAAAAATTATTCATTCAGTCATTATCACTGACATTAGTGTAAAAACAACACATCTAAAATAACTAATAATTTCAATATTTATTCTCTTTATCCAATTATATGCAAAGCATGCTGGGAATTAGAAATCCACTGCCCAATTTTTCTCATTAAGAAAACGCAATTAAAAAAGCATTTAAATGACACACAATATTTAATAATCAACATTTTGTCAACAACTCATAAATATAATATTTGCAACTTTATTTAAATCAATGCATTAACTTACAAAAATGCACTTATTTAAATAATTGGTCATATTTCCTCTGAATTCCTTCTTAAAGTGCACTACACACAAACAATGAATAAATTAGTCAATTTATAATCAGATTAAACAACTAGAGATCACTTTTCTCAGTATTGAATGAAATATAATCATATTTATATTCTCTTTCATAGAATATTTTCCTGATTGCAGTGCATTCTGGATTGCTGGACTACTTCTGATCTTAAACCGGATTGCACTAGACGTTTGACATCAGGATGCAGTTTATCTAACAACACAATCTAAATAAGCATAAAAAGACACTGCATGCATGAGAACTAGGATTTTAGTATCAATATAGATTCACCATATCATACATGCATGAATTTAATGATAAGGTGTAGCTTGAAAGTCACTTTGAATACAATTATTTGCTAAATGCATGACTGCAAATGCATAATTATGTTAATTCCAATAGATTGTAAATGCAGCATTACAGTTCGGCTCTAAACAGGGTTTTTTTTCTACTTTTTGCAACAGTTTTCGTGTTTGATGTCTGGAAATGCTAGATTTGATTTTACAGGAAAAAGCTCCACTTGGGCAGCAAACCTGCCAAATGAATTTACATTTTTTATTAGGCTTTGCATTATTTTTCAGCAGCTCAAGTAATTGGTTTTCCTCTGCTGAAATGGTTTGAGGGCAAATATAAAATACAGCTGTGGTGAAAATAGCATTTTTCATTTGAATTGCAAACTGTCTATCCTGCATTGCCACACTCGGGAGGGACCAAACGTATTAAAGTGTGTGTGTGTGTGTGTGTGTGTGGAGAAGGTGAGACCTGTTAGCAAGCTTCATCTCCAGACGCTCTGTAATTGCCATTGTGTTCTCCAGGTGACGAGAAGTTCAAGCCGAAATATTACATTTAAATGCACCCAAAAAGATTTATGCACCTGCCGAGACGATATATCTGCATCTGTATGCTGCACATATGGAGGCAAATCAATTACTGTTGCATTCGGAGACAGAGCGAGGGACGTGTCAGAACAATACAAAGACTGTGTCATTTCATAAAAGCAGTTATGAGGCTCACGTGGGCAATAACACGCTTAAACAAGGAGAAATGCACAAGAGATGTGCGAGCAATAAGACTGCGAGCGCTGATGAAGAATCAGGCAGGTATGAGCCAGGAAACGTGTGAAAGTTAGCCATGGTGAAGAGAGACGGATATTATTCAGTTATTTTGGGAATAAGTCACGGGATTCAATCCCACTGCCTGCATTACAAGCTGGAAGACAGAGAAAATATAAAAAACAGGACAGGAGATGAGATTCATCAGGCTTGTTCAACTGTTTTGTGGCTGTAAAAGCTTCAGAATTGACCTCTGTTAACTTTATTATTCTTCCTGGGCTTACTGAGAGTAACTTATTCATGTTATAAAAATAAAAATGAATACATTTCCAATGTCCAAAATCTTTTTCTCGATGTATGTCATTCAGAAAAACGTCAAAGTAAGGGTTTTAAGATTTGTGCATTAAAATGTAATTATCTATTGAAAGCATGAAGCTGTCGATTGATGATAAAAAGAGTAAAATATGTTATTATGATGGTTTAAAATTATATATATATATATATATACTAAATACTATATTTATTACTGACCATGAAATAGTATTTTGCATTTTGCATATTATTATTATTATTATTTTAAAATCAGGGTCCAAAATTAATATTTTCTTGCCACAACTACTAATGGAAGATTAATTCTTCCATTCTGAAAAAAAAGTAAAAATAATATAAATAATAAATTTTATTATATTTTAATAAATATAAATACAAAAATATTAAGTACCAAATATTTTATAATGACCACGAAACTGTATTTTGCATTTTGCAATTTTTATTAATCAAAAATAAATAGTTTTGTCCTTGGGATTTTTTTTTATTATTATTATTAATTTTTTTAATGTTTTTTTTTTTTTTTTTTCAAACCCTTCTTGTGATGTTCCTGATGGGTTCAGATCGTACTCTGCTCCTCATTAGGGTTAATGAAGACGTCAGCTGCTGTGTTTATCACTGGAGCTGATCATGAGGGCTGCTCTGTTAATTAAGCAGACGTTTGTGACTCCAGCAGCGCTACAATACGCCACTCATCAACCCGGCAGGATCCAAACACTCAGGACGGGGCACAACACACTCCGAAACCTCCTGCGATAAACCCCAGTGATGCCAGGGTCTCAGTCTCCAAGCATGCACGAGCAACTAGAAAACTAGATCAGATTCCTCGTATTGGCTGAATTGTAAGGCATGCACTAAATTACCATTACATTAAACACGAACTCTTTGGATCTAGATGATGCAGGAACGGCGTATCTAGTGCAGTCTGTGAAGTGAGCTTTGGGACTCCATCACTTCCGACACGATGCACACGAGGCTAATCTTGAGCGACGGGCCGTTTCCCCAAAGGAAGACGAGTGAAAACCCTCAAACAAAACACCTCGGCTCGTCTCCAGCGCGATCACACGTCAAATCAGTTAAACCGTCCGTGCTGGAAACATCTCCTAGTGCTTTCCTGGTCAGTTCTGAGGAGGAGAATCTGCTTTGAAACACTTCTGCTGGTTTAACAGCATCTCTGCTGCGCTGGAAAACAGACGAGAGGCTAAACGACTATCTGCATGAGGAAGAACAAACGCCAGCATCTGCAAACATCAGAAAATGCCTCGGCGCTCTTTGCTTTCCGATTAAACTATCTCTCTTCCAGACATGCAGCATGCTCTGTGCTCCGTCGTTTAATTAGCTCGAGTGCACTAGGAAATTACATTATCTCCCTCGATATGCAAACATCACTATTATTATTGTTCATAGTTAATGCTAATGATTTGAACAAAACCTCTTGAGCACGTCATTTATCCTGCAGGATATGTGCAAAAAAAAAAGAAGGATAAGTAATTAACTGAATAAATATTGTTATTTAAAATATATGTAACTAATTATTACTACGACAGGAAAACATTATTATACTTTATATTACAATGATATTATTATATAGTATACAATATATATTATTATACTACGCTAAATATAATTGTTTTTTTTTCTCCAAACCTACCGATGAGAGTTGAATTGGGAAAAAAAGACATACTGATTAATTAATTCATTAAACTGATTAACTCAATTAAATTACATTATAAATACATATTACCAATCATGAAACTGTATTGCATTATGTATAATTTATCATATTATGATTACTATTATTATAACTTTGAAAACATTGTCCAAAATATACTTGCAACATTAACATTAATGAATGAATAAAAGAAAATCTGACCATTATACTGTATTTTTGCATTTAGCAATTTGCATATTATTATTATTATTATTATTATTACTACTACTACTACTACAGCAAGTGAACAAACCATCTAAACTTCTGCATGTAATTTATATAATGTTTGTGCTAAAGACAAAAAAAAGTTGTCATCACAATTCAAAATAAATAAATAAAACAAAAAAATATAAACTAAATAATGTTTAAAAAATATTTAAAACAATACATTAAAATCAGTTAGTTTAATAAAAAAAGTAATATATTTTACAGATATTTATTAAATACTATTTTTGTCTTTCCTCACCATAATTTTTTTTGTGTGTGTGTTTGTGTAAAACAGATTATTGCAGTAGGTTTTATAAGAATATACTATTTCATTCTTTCTACCTCAACATTTCTTAATTCAGTGTCACTTGTCATTTCTCTGCATTTATTTGTCAAATTTACTAGCAATTTCTAAGTAAAAATGATATCTACAACAAATGTAAATGAAAACACACAGCTGCATTTTCAGATTTTAAGCTGGGAGTCTTTGCAACAGGATGACTACCAGACTACAAATTGGTTTAAATAATGTTGTTTTTTCCTGAGATTCACACTTTTTCACTTGGAGAGCTATTCTTCAGGCTCACGCTGCTCACATTATCTTCAGGAAACACGGTTCGTCTTTGAATCGCCTCTAGTTCAGAAGGAAATGATTAGCACTGCTCAGGTTTCCATAATTGCACATTTAGCATCTCGTTCGTCTCTCTTTAAACAGTCGTTTCTTATCGTTTTCTCACTCATTCAGTCCATTTCTCTCTCATTCTGCCACACACACACACACACACACACACACACACACACACATAGACACATGCATAATGAATGAATGACTTGACTGAATAAAAACTAGAGCTGCTTCAGATAAATAGCTGTGAGGTGTAAATTTTTGATGAGTCCCAATGAGGGTGATAGTACACACAGTGAGGACAACTGAGGGACTCATGTGCAACTATTGGGGGGGGGGTGAAAACGTTTTCAATTTGAAGATCAGGGTAAATTTAACTTTTGTCGTCTTCTTGATATTAAGGCAAAATATTTTTTTTATTATACATCTCCATTCGGTTCAAAAGTTTTAACCCCCCCCCCCCCGGCTCTTAAAAGCATGTTTTTTTTTTTTTCTTTTTTTTTTTTTCTTCTGGAGCATCAGTGAGTGTTTGAACCTTCTGTATTAGTTGCATATGAGTCCCTCAGTTGTCTTCAGTGTGAAAAGATCGATCTCAAGATCATACAGTCAGTGCTGGAAAGGGTTAAAATACACAAAAATGCTGGAAAACTAAAGAATTTGTGGAAGCTGGAGGATTTTTCTGAAGAACAGCAGGAATTTTAACTGTTCAGAAGAAACAATGGATTCATGAACAACCATCACTTAAAAAATAAAAAAAGGAAACAGCAGCTAACTATTAAGAAGCTATTAAGAATGAAGGGGATGTAAACTTTTGAACAGGGTCATTTTTATAAATTCACCTATTGGTTTTTAAACATATTTTAAGTGAAATATCTTATTCAGGTCAGTCCTAAATGAACAATAACATGCATTTTGTATGACCCCTCTCATTTTAGTAAAATAATTAACATTTAGCAGATTCTGAAACTAATTCTAAACTTTTGATCTAAACTGCAGATTTAATGACAGAAAACAGATGGGTTTTCAGTGTTTACATTCGCTTTCATTTAGCAGACGCTTTTATCCAAAGCGACTTTACATGCATTCACACTGTAATTATAATTTTTTCCTGTATCCCCTGGGAATTGAACCCACAACCTTTTGCGCTGCTAACACAATGCTTTACCACTGAGCCAGTTCAGCTTTCAATGGCAAATCAAAAGTGCCAAATTTCAAGGGATACTGGCAAATGAAGTCATAAATGTGTGAAATATTTGCTCAGAGGACGCAATTACGCTTAAGTGAACACACAGTGTTAGAGAAGGATGAATGCGTTTCGGAGCGTTGTGTCCCGTGAGATGTGATTGTTTGATATTGTGCAGATCTTTGCAGCTGGGATCACACAGATACAGGCATTAATGTGTCACTAACACAGTTTCCGGCGCTTGTGTTTGCTCAGGCGTCCTGCAAACCCACCTCTATTCTAGCTGGAGCCGCACTCGTAAATATGTACTCAATAAAGGCTACAGATAAAGCTAGCAGAGCCGGAGCCGTCTGTGAGGGACGCGACTGCCAGCCGATGGGACAGATCCATCACTGACGCTCTGAATTCATCAGTGCTGTAAACAAAGCTTGCCTCGGAGGAAAAGAGACGCGACGTGTTCAGTATTTGAGCTGCGAGGGAGTGTAGGGCAGCGAATTGAGTTTGTTTCACCTGCCAATGGTGACTGAGTCTACAGACTGGAAGAATTCATGCCCCCCCCCAAAAAAATTATAATAATAATTATATATATATATATATTCATGCCAAAAAAATGTTTTATATATATATATATATATATATAATAATTATGTAGTTCTTAATTATATACAAATGTAATACAATATAAATCTAAAAATAATACTTTCATCATTATATTGTACTTTTTAAAGAAAATATACAATTATTATTTAGAAGAACAATAACAATAATGATAATAATAATTTTTCTTTTTTTACAAAATAACATTATAATACATAATAATTATCATATTCATAACTATATTGTATATTTATTACATTAAAGATATAAAATGATTCTACACATAAAAATGTAATATAGAAATATCATATATTGTGATATAAAATAATTATGTCATTTTATGGTACATAATTTAAAAATATAAAAATACAATATAAAATACTTAGAATATAACAACAATAATAATATGATTATATTTTATGAATTAAATAATCAAATTAAATGATCAAATTCTAATGAATTAACTTTCTAGCCTGGTAATCAATAAGTAGTAGGTTCAAGGGT